>NW_020185335.1:1889923-1968655 GCF_003031525.2 Neophocaena asiaeorientalis asiaeorientalis | reverse complement strand
TCTAGCTGCCTTCCTGCTCTAACAAAAGAATTTCTGGGGAAGAGAAAGAGGGGCTTTTAAAAACAAAAAAGCAATGAGGTTGATAAAAGGTGCCTGCCAATAAATGCAACTGACTGTTGGAAGTCTGAATATATTTGCCCTTAAAGAATTGCCAGTTGTTACAGGTAAAATAAGTTGATAGATTTTCATGGATTATTTTAGTGTAGGAGTCCAATAAGTATATAGACTGTCAGGAGTTCCTGGCAGATGTTCTGGATGATTCCAACAGATGAAAAACACCTCCATTTAATATGGAAAATACAAGCAGACCAATTAACCATCCTCTGACCCTTTCTCCTTGCTAGTTCTCTCCGTGTTCTGGGATTTCCCCTCCTGGGACACAGAGGAAACAGGGACAGAGTTGTTTGGCAGCTCCCCTTAAATTTGACCCCACCCAGTGTCTTTATCTTCCCCAGACATGCCCCGCCCAATGAGGACACCATGCCAGAGGGAGTCTCAGGAATCAATGATCCTGATGTGGGCTTCCCTGGTAGCACAGTGGTTATGAATCTGCCTGCCAATGCGGGAGACACGGGTTCGAGCCCTGGTCTGGGAAGATCCCACATGCTGTGGAGCAACTAAGCCCATGTGCCACAACTACTGAGCCTGCGCTCTAGAGCCTGCAAGCCACAACTACTGAAGCCCGAGTGCCACAACTACTGAAGCCCGCACGCCTAGAGCCTGTGCTCCGCAACGAGAAGCCATTGCAATAAGTTCATGCACCACAATGAAGAGCAGCCCTCACTCACCGCAACTAAAGAAAGCCTGCATGTAACAATGAAGACCTAATTGCAGCCAAAAGTAAATAAATAAAATTTAAAAAATGATCCTGATGTGTCAGGACCTATTTGATTACAAGGGACTAGACATGCTTACTCAAGTAAAATAAATATTTTAAATGACAGAAATTAATCCTTACAAGAGACAAGCTGAAAACTGGGTTCAGAGGTGTCAGGTCCAAGGGCTCACATGCTTGTAGTGTGACCTGGTCCCTCTCCGACCATCAGCCTGCTGAGTGCCTTGTGGTCCCATTCACAGGCACAGTTTCTCTCATTGCATCCAGCAACTCCAAAATGACACAAGCTTAAAGTCCATACTGGGAATGGTTTCTCCTTCAGTAGGCTTCCTTGAAAACTCATGGCTTAGAATGCCGAGGCTCCTGCCTTGGGCATCAGGTCCTTGCATAGCTCATGTGCCCTAGGAAGGCACACAGACCTCACTCTTGTTCCTGGGGGGGTGGTAGCCCAGAATTCATGCCTGCCCCCCAGCCACATTAATCAACCACTCCCAAAGAACAAACATTGCTCATTTTTCCAGTCTCCTCTCTCCACGACAAAGAGCAGACACCAAATGCTAAGGGTGGCAGGAAATTCTTGTTCAGTGAAGTACTGGGAGGTTCGAGGATTATTCAGTACCATGGAATTCATAATTGGCAGGCTTTCCAAAGTCCACATGGGTGCACGTGGCTCTCCAACACCATTCAGCCACTGTGAAACTGCCCATTAGGAGGCCCAGCTGCTTAACGAGTATGAGTGATTAAGATCTTAATGAGTAGGAATGTCAAAAGTTTGTTAACAGCTGGAAGGCGAAAGGATTGCCAGGCCACAGTCTGCCATCTGGTTGTTGTGCCAGGGCCACACTCACCATTTACAAGGTTATTAACTCTTGCCAAGTCTGGGATTCTAACTGGACTATCTTGGGTTATCTACTGACATCTGAACCAACAGCTATAGCTTGAGGGAAGGAACCTGCAGCTGAGCTGGGGCTGTGTCACAAATTCTACCCCTGAGTGGAAGACGGAATCCAAAAGGAAATTTAGTGTACTATTACCAGTAAAAGGGGGTAAAAAATTCTGGGAGGCCAAAACATCCAACATCCAGCACTGGCTTCTCTCCAGGGTGGATATGATCTAGCTGGGAAGAAGTCCTAAAGGTTTTTTCATACTTGACATATTCACAGGTTTTCTCTCTAGTATGGACTCTTTGATGCTGAAGCAGATTTCTTTTGCTAGTAAAGACTATTCCACACTCATCACACACATAGGAAGTCTCCTGAATATGGATTCTTAGATGCCTTTTTAATTGATCCTGAGCACTAAAGGCTTTTCCACAATCTACACAGTCAAAGGGTTTCACCTCACTGTGGACGCGCTGGTGCCGATTTAGTTTTGTATGAAAATTGAAGGCTTGCCCACATATTTTACAAGAATAAGGCTTTTCCCCTGTGTGAATACGCTGATGCTGACTAAGATGAGAAGTCCGTCCGAAGCTTTTGCCACACTCATTACACTCATAAGGTTTCTCTCCAGTGTGGATTTTCTGATGTCGCAGCAGTGGTGAATTACCAACAAAAGCTTTTCCACACTCATTACACTCATAGGGTTTCTCCCCAGTGTGAATCCTCTGGTGTATAACAAACTCAGAACTACTGGTGAAACCATTTCCACACTCCTTGCAGAGATAGGGTCTGTCCCCACTGTGGATTCTCTGATGCCTGATCAGATTTGCGTTATCATTAAAGGCTCTCCCACACTCTTCACACTGATAGGGTTTCTCTCCAGTGTGGATTCTCTGATGTCGAATTAATGAAGAATTGCCATTAAAGGCTTTTCCACACTCATTACACTCAAAGGGTTTCTCCCCAGTGTGGATTCTCTGGTGTCTAACGTAGTAAGAAAAATAGCTGAAGCATTTCCCACATTCCTCACATCTGAAGGGTTTCCTATTATAGTGGATTCTTGGAACCTTTCCTCTAATGTTTTTCACTGTGGGGATTTCCTGGTGCTTCTCCAGTTCACATGTTTCTAGGAAGCTGTTTCTCTTAAGAACATTCTTCTGTGGCCCATGTGACATCATCATATCTCTTTCTTCAGAAACTCCCCATGTTGGTGTTAACTCATTGTCAGTGTTGGTCCCAGCATCTGACATAACAAACAGAAAACAAAAATGCCACCTGAGGATTATACTAGAAAACAAAAGAACACTGAAAATTATTGTCATCCCCCCTTATCTGCAGTTTCCCTTTCTCTAGTTTTTGTTTCCTTGTCAACCATGGTCTGAAAATATTAAATGGAAAATTCCAGAAATAACGATTCTTCAGTTTTAAATTGTGCACTGTTCTGAGTAGCATGATGAAAACTAGAGCCATCCCACTGTGATCAGATGTAAATCATCCCTCTGTATATGCTACCTGCCTATTACTAAGTAGCTGATTCAGTTATCAGATTGACCATTGCGGTATTGCAGTGCTTGTGTTTAAGTAACCCCTATTTTACTTCATAATGGCCCCAAAGTGCAAGAGGAGTGATGCTGGCAATTTAGATATTCTCTTACTGTGCCTAATTTATAAATTAAACTTTATCATAGGTATGTATGTATAGAAAAAGACATGGCATATACACAGTCAGTCCTCTGTAACCACGAATGAAGAACCCGCAGTTACAGGAGGCCTACTGTACTATGCCATTTTATGTATGAGACTTGAGCATCTGAAGATTTTGGTATCCACAGGGGTTCTGGAGCCAATCCCCGACAGATACCCAGGAACAACTACATAGGGTTCAGTATTATCCACAGTTTCAGGCACCCACTGGGGGTCTTAGAATGTATGCCCCACAGATAAGGGGGGACTACTGGATAGAGATTTTAGAGATTACTAAAACTCCCAACATCAGCCTGCTATTGAGACAAGACTAATAAAATGAAAGTGCCAAATATTCAAAAGCAGAGAACAGTTGAGATGGAAAGTTGTTTATATATTTCAGATACTAGTCTCTGTCAGATATTATATTATGCCAGAAATTGAAGTGGATCTTCTATTCCCTTCCTCCAGTCAGACTACCTTCCTTTTTTTCCCATCTGCAACCCATTCTTATCTGTTGAACTCAGAACAAATGGCCCTGCCACTGAAGGAGCATCACCTGAGCTTCTAAACTGAAATTACTCTAACCTCTCCTCCCGCTATGCTTCACAGCCCACTGCCTATATATCAACAACAGCACTTGACACACATTTTGCAGCTCTAAACATCTGTTTCCATAACTTATATCCTCCAGAGCTTCTAAATCAAAGCTTGGCACATGGCAAGTGCTCAAAAACTGCTCCTGAATAAATCTATCCCATCCAAGGAAAGAAGGCCTCTGAGACAGGCAATGATGAAACTCAGAAAGGAGCAATGGACACAAAAGTTAACTCAAAATGGATTAAAGACTTGAACATAAGTAAGACCTGAAACCATGAAACTCCTAGAAGAAAACATAGGCAGTATTAACCTCCTGACATAGGTCTAGGAGATGATCTTTTGAACCTGACAGAAAAAGCAAAAGCAACAAAAGCAAAAATAAACAAGTGGGACTACATTTAACTAAAAAGCTTCTGCAAGGCAAATGAAACCAACAAAATGAAAAGGCAACCTATGAACAGGAGAAAATATTTGCAAACCATATATCTGATTAGGGGTTAATATCCAAAATGTATAAAGAAGTCATACAACTCAATAGCAAAAAACCCCCAAACAATTCAATTAAAAAATAAGAAGAGGCTTCCCTGGTGGTGCAGTGGTTGAGAGTCCACCTGCCGATGCAGGGGACACGGGTTCATGCCCCAGTCTGGGAAGATCCCACATGCCGCGGAGCGGCTAGGCCCGTGAGCCATGGCCGCTGAGCCTGTGTGTCCGGAGCCTGTGCTCCGCAACGGGAGAGGCCACAACAGTGAGAGGACCGCATACCGCAAAAAAAAAAAAAAAAAAAACTAAGAAGATCTGAACAGACATTTTTCCAAAGAAGACAGACAGCCAACAGGCACGTGAAAAGATGCTCAACATCACTAATCATCAGGGAAATGCAAATCAAAACCACAATGAGATATCACCTCACACTGATTAGAATGGCTATTATCAAAAAGACAAGAAATAAAGTGTTGGCAAGGATGTGGAGAAAAGGGAACCCTTGTGCAATGTTGATGGGAATGTAAACTGGTACACCCACCATGGAAAACAGTATGGAGGTTCCTCAAAAAATTAAAAAGAGGGGCTTCCCTGGTGGCGCAGTGGTTGAGAATCTGCCTGCCAATGCAGGGGACACGGGTTCGAGCCCTGGTCTGGAAGGATCCCACATGCCGCAGAGCAACTAGGCCCGTGAGCCACAACTACTAAGCCTGCACGTCTGGAGCTTGTGCTCTGCAACAAGAGAGGCCACGGCAGTGAGGGGCCCGCACACCACGATGAAGAGTGGCCCCCGCTGCCCGCAACTGGAGAAAGCCCTCGCAACAGAAACGAAGACCCAACACAGCCAAAAATAAATAAATAAAGAAGCTTTAAAAAAAAAAAATTAAAAAGAGAACTACCATGTGATCCAGGAATTCCAAAGAAAATGAAAACACTTGGTATTTAACCAAAGAATATGAAAACACTAACTAGAAAAGATATATGCACCCCTACGTTCATTGCAGCATTATTTATAATAGCCAAGATACTGAAGCAAGCTAAGTGTCCACTGATGGCTGAATGGATAAAGAAAATGTGATTGATACATACATACACACACACACACACACACACAGAAGAATGTTAATTCAGCCATAAAAAAAGAAGGAAATCTTGCGATTTGTGATAACGTTGATGGACCTCGAGAGCATTACGCCAAGTGAAATAAGTCAGACAAAGAAAAACAAATACAGTATAATCTCATTTATATCTAAAATCTAAAAAAAGGAAACCACACACACAAAAACAAATATACCAAGCTCACAGTTACAGAGAACAGGTTGGTGGTTGCTAGAGGCAGGGGTAGGGAGTGAGAGAAACAGGTAAAGGTACAAACTTCCAGTTATAAAATAAGTCATGGGAATGTAATGTACAGCATGGTGACTAGAGTTAACAATACTATACTGCATATTTGAAGGTTGCTGAGAGTAAATCAGAAGTTCTCACTGGAAGAAAAAAAAAATTTGTAATTATGTAAGGGGATGGTCGTTAACTAGACTTCTTGTGGTGATCATTAATGCAACATATACAAATATCAAATAATTATTTGTCTACCTGAAACTAATTTGTTATATGTCAATTATACTTCAATAAAAAACATTTTTTTAATTAAAAAAGAAAGGAGCAATAGATTCGAGAATTATGAGATGTGTTAATTGGACATATGTTAGGAAGAATTAAAATTGGTGGAAATGGTTTCATATTTTACCTATTTTGAGAAATCATCTGTTTTATTTAAATCCTTCCCAGCATGGTTCATTTTAAAATATACTGCTCTGTAAAGCTCTGTAGCTGCTGTTCCTAAACCTGCCTCACTTACTTTTACAGATGTGTTTGGTCCCCTGTGCAGGGGGATCATCCCGTGTCTCCAGGCCCCAAGGCAAATCCCCTCTCTCCAGAAGTGAGACCAATGCAGGTTTGGGAACTGGGTATCCTGAAAAGGGGTAGAAAATGGCACCTTTCAGTCCTGTGTCTGCTGTGTCAAAAGAAGGAAAATCTCAGGAGTCTCAGTGATAATAAAAGAGATCCACAGAATAGGGCTCAGGACTGGGAAAAGCCAAGATTTTTGCTCAAGTGGAAACTGAGCATTTGTGACCTCTTCCTAAAACAACACGTAAGAGTACGTAAGTTAGTGACCCTGCAGGACATATGCAAACACAGGGAAGGGGTCATACCCTTCCCTAGACTACGGGGAGACAGCAACAAGCTGAGAACTTATCTGGCAATGGATGCTACTTATTCCTTACTGTGCAGAGCCCCTGGGAGGACAGATCATACTCTCACCAGGCAACAGCAATTCCCTATATTGAGACCAAACTGACCCAAGACTTGTCCCTACCCAGCAAGCTCTCAAGTGGGTCATTTGGTCTCAGTCCCAGAACCATCAGTAAAGGATACAAGAGATGACTCCTCCCTTTCCACACCACACCTCCGGCTGATAAGGAGGAAAAAAGGAAGGAAATGGGAAAGCATAGATCTGAGTCCCAGGAGAAAAGTGGCCTTACCCAGAGACGTCAAGTTCCCATAAATCTCCAGCATCACACTTCTGTACAGGGCCCTCTGTGCAGGAGAAAGGCCAGCCCATTCTGTCTGGGTGAAGTATACAGCCACGTCCTCAAAGGTCACCACCTCCTAAAACAAGAGGTTCCTGCTGCCCCAGAGCCAATTCTATGGCTCAGGGCCAGAGTGTGGGGTACAGGGGACAGTATGAGGGAGGGGTCTTATTAAGGATGAGTAATGAGAAAATGTGAAAGAAATGAGTGTTAAATGACTATTGCTACAACCAAAAATCTGGAACTTCTCTCACCACCAGAAGAGTTTCCATTTGAACACAAAATTTAGTGTCATAAAACACGACACATTTTGAAAACCCTGGAAAGTCTCCCATTAATTAATATTCCTAGAGCAAAATCTCTGTGATTTTATAAAACTTTGTCTTTTATTGTTGCAACTACAAGGAAACAATTAGCTTCAGTCTCTCCAGACACCACTCAGAGGTCGCATCTCAGGACTGACCTGTTCCCCCTTCACTGCCCCAAGTGCCCAGTCCATCCATCTGTTCCCCACACGTGCTCATTCTACCCTAAACCTCAAGTCCACATGACAGGAACAGAGTCACATTTTTGCCTTGATGACTGGTCTCATCCAACCCTCATCTGTTGCTTGAAGAAGGGGTTGTACAGCCTGTGCTCAAGAATGTCCAGTAGAGACAGCTCAGTGCTGCCGGGGGCAGTCTATTCTGCTTCCTGATGCGTTTTCCTGGGAGAAGATGCTTCTGGAATCAAATTGCTGCTGGGTAGTTCTTTTAACTGCTTTTCTTTATACCTCCAAGACAATCTGTAATTGTTTCTGCCAACTAAGGCTCATGCTTTTTTAATAGTCACCCTTTCCCTTCCCTGATGGTCCCAACTCTACCTTCCCAGAGAGCTCAGGATCTGGTTTATAAAACTCTTATTCATTCCCCAGACTTTGGTATCAAACCTGGTTACCTGAATGCACAGTGAATATCCTGCCACCTTCCAACACCTCAACTGATTCTGCAGATCTCCCCAGCACTGCCTCAGACTCCCTGGGGGACCTAACACATCTGACCCATCTAGCACCAAACACATCCCCTCTTCCTGCCCCCTGCCAAACTGACTCTATTTTCAATTCACATAACTAACTGGCACAGTGAGTGACAGTGTTGCTTCTCATTTAACAGCGCGAATTTCATCCCAGTCTCCTAAGTTAGAAAATTGAAATTCATACTAGACTAACTTGCCCTAGTCACTACTCATTTCCGATAAATAGTCAGTAATCAAATCCTGCCAATTTTATTGTCTATATGTTTCCTGAATCTGACTCCTCTTCACTATGGTACAATCAGTACAGTAGTATGGGCTGGGGATACTTAACTCCAATTCCAGGCCTGTCCTGTTCTGAATCCATCCTCAGCCAGCCATACAATCAACAACTTAAAATGACAAACTGACTCTGTCAACTGAATGACTTCCTTGAATAAGTCACCACTAACTACAACAGTGGTTCTCCAAGTGTGGTTCCCCAGAGCAGCAGCAGGATCACATAGGAACTTGTTGCAAAGGCAAATTCACAGGCCCCAATCCAAAAGCAATTTGTTCTTCCATAAGCCCTCCAGGTGATTCTGACGCACACCAAAGTCTGAGAACCCTGGACTACAGGATAAAATCCGAGCTCAGGAAACCAAGCTCTATCAGGTAACAGTTGGAGATGGGAAAGCACAAGACTGTACACAGAGAAACTATCTGGGAAACTCTGCAAACAAAATCCCAGAAAAGGAATGACAAACCCTGAATGAGGGCAATATAAAAGATGGGACAAGTGGAAGAGATAGTAGGCAGAAGCAATGAGACTTGGTAACTCTCTGAAAGTGGTATCAAGGAGGAAGAGTGTCAAAAATTACTCAGCAACCTAGAAACTGAGTGGTCAGGATTGCGACATGGTGATACCAGTAACTCACTAACAACTTACAGAAGATCAGAAGAGGACGGGAGCAAACAAGAAAGATAACTGTCTTGGTGAGGCAGTAGGCAGAAGGACCTGCCAGATACCAGAAATCCAGGATTGGGACTTAGGATATAGTTCATAGATGATAAGTTACTGGATAAATAAGTCCCAGGAAGAAGGAAATGGTTAAGGAATACCCAGCAACTCATCAGTTTCAAAAAGTAAAATCAACTCAAGAAATCAATTTCCCTGTCCCACAAATGTAAGGTACTTAATGTTCACCTCACAGATGAAGTTAAGGTGCAAAGAGGTTAAGTGACTGGCTCAAGGCCACAAAGCCACTGAGGCTTTATGAGATCCCTCACCTCAGGTGTTCTGTCCTAGTGCAGATTATTCCTATTATAGCCCCCTGCCTTGATTAGCCAACAGCACTGACCTCAAGGAAAATATATTTTCTCTGATTCTGAAGGCAACTTCTTCTTTTTTTTTTTTGCGATACGCTGGCCTTTCACTGTTGTGGCCCCTCCCGTTACAGAGCACAGGCTCCGGACGCGCAGGCTCAGCGGCCATGGCTCACAGGCCCAGCCGCTCCGCGGCATGTGGGATCTTCCCGGACCGGGCCACGAACCTGTGTCCCCTGCATGGGCAGGCGGACTCTCAACCACTGCGCCACCAGGGAAGCCCTCAACTTCTTTAATAAATGGGACAAGCCCACTTTTTCTTGTCTTCTTCCTGCCATCGCTCTGCCCCTACTTCCCAAGAACCTTGTGACCTTGCTAATCTCGATTACTCTCACTGTGTAATCAATACCTACAGCACCAGCTTGAGTCCTTCATTCTCACAGGTCCCTCTGTAGGAGGAACCACCGAACCTGGGAACCATCTAGCTCAACAGAGATCCTCAGAGTACAGGAGCCTAGGCTTCTGCTGCCAAGGACACTCTCTCCAGCAATCACTTGCTGGGCTTCTGGCTGTTCAATCCCTCATCATCAGCTTTCCCTGGCATCCAGTCCTACTGAAGAGAATCAACAAGCGTCTTCCTACTGCTTTGGCTCTAAGACTTTTGCCAGAATCATCTCTCTCATCCCCCATTTCCTTCAAATCAGATCTCTCCAAGGCTGACCTGAGGGAATCACAGCTCACCTGGTGCCAGGCTCTCAGGGGCATGACAGCCATCACCTGGGCTTCCTCTCCATGAAGGGCAGGGGCTGAGGGAAGAAGCAAAGAGAGACAAGAGTGAGCCCAACCCAGACAAAGGCTCTCCTTTAAAACAACAAACTTGCCGGTAACAGTAGCAATCATTTACTAAACGCCACTTGGTAAGTGGTGTATGAATATTTCCTCTTTTAATCCACACTATGCCATGAAGTTTGAATTCTGAGGAAACTGAGAATTTGAAAGGTAAGTAACTTGCCCTCAGCACCACAGGCTGTACTCACCAACATCATGCAACGCTGCCTGTCCTAAGACATGAGTAGAGGGGAACGTGAATACACAAAGAGCAAAACAAGCAAAAGACACCAGAAAACTCAGAGCAAACCCTAAAAAGAGGAAATCCAGACCTTCATTTTTTAAAATAAAAGTTTACTGAGAAACATAAAAAGTAAAAAAAAATAGAAACGTGTTTCTGGAGGAAAAATACATATTCCCTCATTCAATCTCCATAATAATCCTTTGAACCTTTTCTTTTTTCCAAATAAGAAAACAAGTCTAAGACAATAATTTTCTCTACCAAGGTCAGTCACCCAGTGGATGAATGAACTTGGATTCCCAAACCAGATAAGCCAGATTCCAGAAGCCAAGCGTTTAATAACTACATCCAAGTGCTTCCAATAGTAATTCCAACAGGATATTTTTTTTTTTTAGAACTTGATAAAGTGCTTCTAAGGTTAATATGGAAAAATAGGTAAAAGTAGCCCCCCCAAAATCAGAAAAAGAATCTTAGAGTAAGGTTTCCTTTTCTTGGACCTTGGGGCAGGCATCTTTTTTGATCATCACCCCACTCTACACCCAGTAATAACCAGAAACAAATTAGCAAAGGACCCTGAAGAGGCCACAAAACATGCCAAAAGGTCTGAGTTATTACTTTAATTATATCATCCCCTACAGACACTTTGTATTCTTGTTAACCAGTCATATTCTACCAAAAAGCCAGCATCTTCCAAAACTCACTGCATGCTGCAATTTCCTGCTAGCCTCATCTTCTTTCAGTTAATCTACTATGCTAATTCAGGATCTTTGTACCTACTGTTCCTCTGCATGAACCACTCTTCTCCAACCTTAGAACCTTTGGAACTGACAGTCTGTGTGTGCAATACTCTTCAGCAGCCTGACCTCTCTTCATCTACGTTAAGTGCCTGCTCACCCTTCAGATCACGCCTGTCTCCACAGATCAGGTCGGGGGCCCCGGGTTACACACTCCACTAGCACAGTATTCCCTCTCTTGTATACCACCTCTCCCAGTTTGAGATAATACACTGATGTATGTTTTCTTCATCCCACAAACATTTATCACATATTTATTTCATTCCAGGCCAAGCATGAGACACAGGAGATAACAGTGGAGAGAGAAAGGTTTGATCTCTTCCATCACGGAGCTTAGACTAAAGAAATCAAAGATTCTCATAGTTAGCTTTAAGACCACAATCGTGATTAGTGCCAGGGGGAATTTATCCTAGATGGGGAGGCTTAAGAATAGGAATTAACTAGGTTGAAAGAAAAATCTTTCTGAAAGTAACAGCATGTGCAAAAACATGTTCCCGATATGAAAGTCCAAGAAGACTGTAGCAGAGCCAAGGGAAGTGTGCTGAACACGAAGGTGAAGTTGCAAGAGGCCAAGTCCCCCATGGCCTCTGCACGTCAAGGACTTCGTCTTCATCCTAAAAGCAACAGACCGCGGCTACAGGGTTCAGAGCAGGTGGAGTGAAACGATCGCACTGGATTAACAGGAGGCTTTCCATTAAACTGAAAGCTCCCTGGGGGAGGGGCTCACGGCCGTCTCATTCGCAGCTATATCCTGGGAACCTACAAGAGCAGCTGGCATTTAGCTGCTCCGTAAGTAGTTGTTGGACCAGGGAGCAGGGGAGGTTGTGGCTGTGTCGGGTCAAAGGGCGTCTCCTTTCCATACCCAGCCTCCATTTCCTAAGGCAGCCGCAGCGGGCTGGGGAAAAGGCGCCAGGGCGGGCTGGACTGCCCGGCGGGCGCCCCCGCTCCCCGGATCCGGTGGCGCCGCCCGACTCCCTCCTCCTCGGCAATAGGGACTAAGGGGACAGCCTCCTCCAGGGGAGTAAAGAGCGTGGCCCGGGCCACAAACCCCCAACACTCACCTCAGGAAAGGTGCAATGTGCGGCGTGACCGGAAGTGCGTCACTACGTCGGCTGCGACGCCCAAGTTTCACGAGCTTCCTCTCTAGGAAGCCAGAACGCTCCTCTCTGTGGACTCTGGCTTTCTTCCGCTGGCGCACGTTTTTAACCACGGACCTAGAGAAAAAGCTTATCCTTGTTTAAGCTAACCTCTAGCTGAAACTTAGCATTTCCTTCAATTATATGTTGGCAAAAACCACAGTAGTATCAGCAGTGCCTTGCGACTTTGTCAACAATAGAAATCATAGATGTTTTCATATCACATTGCAATTGAAGTTATAGTGGAACTTAAGTATCATGCACGGTCATTTTTGCCTTGGCTGACAAAAAATGTAAAGTTAACCTAATGTTTTGTTGCAGTACCTATATTGACTATATTTGATGTGATTATCTCCTTGCTGCTGAAAACATACTTAATGGTGAGAGAACGCCTTCCCTGTAAAGTTGGCAACAAAGCAGGTATGTCCGCTCTTCCCACTACTATTCAACATCCTCCTGGGAGTCCTAGCAAGTGCAAGAAGGCCAGAAAAAGAAATAAAAGGCATAGAGATTGGAAATAAAGAAATAAAACGGTTACTATTTGCAGAGGACATGATTGTCTACACAAAAAAAATCCCAGGGCTTCCCTGGTGGCGCAGTGGTTGAGAGTCCGCCTGCCGATGCAGGGGACGCGGGTTCGTACCCTGGTCTGGGAAGATCCCACATGCTGCGGAGCGGCTGGGCCCGTGAGCCATGGCCGCTGAGCCTGCGCGTCCGGAGCCTGTGCTCCGCGGCGGGAGAGGCCACAACAGTGAGAGGTCCACGTACCGCAAAAAAAAAAAAAGAATCCCAAAGAATCTACAGAACTTCTAGAACTAACAAGTGAGCTTACCAAGGTTGAAACAGGAGGGAAGGGGCCAGGGTACAACCTTCAAAGGAATGACAGCTGTTGAGGATACGACATAAACTGGTTAGAACCAACTAGGTCTGGACTTCCCTGACCGGCCAGTGGTTGAGACTCTATGCCCCCATTGCAGGGGGCACGGGTTCGACCCCTGGTGGGGGAGCTAAGATTGCACATGCCTCACAGAGTGGGAAGGAAGAAAAAAAGAAAAAAAAAAAAAACTCCAACTAGGTCCAAGATAGCAGAAGATTCAACTTCCCGTAAACCTTGAGTCTCATTATACGCTCATTATAACACACTGCCATATGCTAATGACACACCCACAGGTGCCATGACAGTTCCAAGGCTAACCCTAAAAGGCCAAAAAGTGAGCAGTGGCCCAACTCCTGGAAATCCCCACACCAAGATAGTTGAAATAATCCTCCCAGTCATTAGCCTATGAAATTACCCAGCCCATAAAAACTAACCACCCCATATTTCAGGGCCTCTCGCCTGCTGAGATGGCCCATACTCTCTCTGTGGAGTGTGTATTTCTCTCAATAAATCTACTTCACCTCTCGCTGAATTCCTTCCGCGCAGAGACATAAAGAACCTAAACTTCAGTAGGTCCTGAGACCAGGTGTGTGATTTTTATTAAAAGACAGTGGGTCAAGTCCCAAACTGAGTTGTGTGGCTTCAAGGTCACAGAGTTAAAGTAAAGATGCAAAAAAGATCAATTGTTGTAAACCAAAATTTCCAGCAATAAAATTTCCTGCAACCTTAATAAATTTTAAAAAATAGTACCATTTACAGCAGCATAAAAAACATGAAATACTTAATGCCTAACAAAATATGTACAAGATATGCATGCTGAAACTATAAAATAATCACAAAAGAGATGAATGTATACCTAATAAATTGAGATACTGTGTTCATTGATTGAAAAACTCAGTATTATTAAGATGTCAGTTATCCCCCAAATTGCTCTATATATTCAAAGCAAGCCAATCAAAATCCCAGCAAGACCTTTGTAGAAGTCAATAAGCTGATTAAATTGCATGTCAATCATTTAACAGAGCTGAAAAAAAGCAGTGGAGAAAGGAGGGATTTTTCAATAAATTATGCTGGAACATTTGGATATCCCAATAGAAAAATAAGATTCTTACTTCACAGCATCACTAAAATAAATTCCAGGTGGACGAAAAATCTACTTGCAACAAATCTACATCTTTGATGAGAAAGTATGAGCAGTATGATTTCTACAGATGTGTTAATACTGTCTGCCCACACATCTGATGCCTGAACTCTGTAATGGATACCTCAACATGGGGCTGCTCAAGCTACAGTCCAGCATCCCTGGCAGATGGACGTGGTGTCTTCAGAGGCATCTCGCATGGCCTCCCTGTACATGTTTGTATCCACTTGCCACCAACCTTGCCATCATGCCCAGTGGCACTGATTACCTCTTCATGTCCTGTGTTGTCTCCTATGACTGCCCCTCCTGCCCTTCTGTAAGCCAAGGAGAAAGGCCTCAGGAGAAATCAAACCTGCTAACACCTTGATTTTGAACTTCCAGCCTCCAGAATTGTGAGAAAATAAATCTCCGTAGTTTAAGCCTCACAGTCTGTGGTATTTGTTACGGCAGTACGTGCAAACTAGTTTAGACATATAAAGTTAAGATATGTTGTCAGTGTTAGAGGCTGCTAGTTGCCTGTACAAACATCTATTTGTCCCTCTTATTTAGTAACAGAAAAGCTCATCAGGGGTTGGCACCTTATCTCTCATCCAAGGACAGTTCTTGCCATCCTTGTAAGTCTGTGGCTCTCCCAGGACTAAGTTCTGCACAGTGAAGTGGAAGTGGAAGTGTTCTCAGCACTTACAGGATATTTCCTTGAAAGGAAGGTGACATGCTCTTCTTCTTTTCCTCCATCCTGCATCCTGGAATGGCTGGAGCTCTAGCTGTTGCTTTAGACTGTGAGGATATTGCCCCATCTGATGGATGGCAGTGTGGTGAACTGGAAGGAGGCAGGATTCCCGCTGCCAGTGTGCAGCTGCCTATCTCCAGATCTCTTTTATTTTTTAATATATATTTTAAATTTTATTTATTTATTTATTTTTGGCTGCCTTGGGACTTCGTTGCTGCGCGCTGGCTTTCTCTAGTTGAGGCGAGCGGGGACTACTCTTCATTGCAGTGCCCGGGCTTCTTACGGTGGTGGCTTCTCTTGTTGCGGAGCACAGGCTCTAGGCGCATGGGCTTCAGTAGTTGTGGCACGTGTGCTCAATAGTTGTGGTGCACGGGCTTAGTTGCTCCGTGGCATGTTGGATCTTCCCAGACCAGGGCTCGAATCCGTGTCCCCTGCATTGGCAGGCAGATTCCCAACCACTGCACCACCAGGGAAGTCCCCAGATCTCTTTTTAAAAAAGGAAAAATCAACTCCATTCTTATTTTAAGCTCTATTATTTTGGATTTTCAATTATGTGCACTTGAACCTAACCAAGCCTGATCCAAAGGCAGTAAGTCAGTTAGAGGGGGACTCCAGCAGTGGCACCTAGGTCACATATCATGGATAATCTGCTAGATACTCAGGTTCAGGAAGATGGAGCTACTCCGTTACCTTAGAGATAAGAGACACCTTGGGGGTCCAGCTCTCTGGCTCAGGCACTTACTATGAAGGTACTACTTTCAAATAGTTGTAGCAACAAAAATGCCAGTGCCACGCAGCCACAAAGCCTTACTGGGGAATCTAGGAACGAGGTCCTCTGCCTCCTAGAGCTGTATTTTCAACTTCTGCACATGCTACCTCCCTGACAACAGCAGTTTTGAGACTGTCAAACACACAATGAGCCACTCTGTACTAGATATGCCTCGCTGTTTTATCTCAACCCATTCACCGCCCTCTTTTCTCCAAAGCCAATATACAGCCTCCCTTTGCCTTGATCTGATCCCCAGTGTCTTCCACTCACAAAGAGCATAGCAAAGTCACCTCAAATGTGTCTTTTCGGTCACTGAATTACATTTGTTACAGATCTTGCTTGCAGACTTTAGGGCATCACTCTGTGACAGTTAGAGCATGGGCTCTGAAGCCAGACTGCCTGGGTTTGAATCTCTGCTCTTCCAGTTACTAGCTGTATCTTTGGGCAACCTACTTAACCTCTCTGTTCCTCACTTTCCTAACTGAAACAAGATAACAGTACTTCAAAGGCTGTTAGGAGTTAGTAAGTTAATGCACTGTGGAGCACCTAGCAGAGATAAGTGCCACAAAATGTTACTGGTTAGTAGCATTTATTAAAGAACAGCTATGGCAAATTAAAGGCTAGTATTCTGTTGGGGAAGCAACAACAGGAACTAACAAACCTCAACTCAAGTGACTTCAACCATTTCTTTATCTGAATCACTTTGGTTTCGGCAGAATTATAAGTCCACTACTAAAAATGATTCCCCTCCCCAGGCAGGGGTAGATTGCTGTCAAGTAAAGAGGAAGTGGTGAAGTCATTCTCTCAGGGCCAGATTTCAGTCAACAGGTTAAATCTGGAACTGAAAAACTGCCATGACAGTAGATGACAGTACAAGGTGGCATGGGAAGTAACAAGGCACAGGTTGACGGGCATCCAAAGAAGAGAACCACCTCCTTATTTTTACAAAAACATATCTTCAGTATCTCTTTAGACCAGTGGAAACAATTTTGATTGTTATGAATGAGGGTAGGGGAGAACATCACAAATAGTATCTAGTGGGTAGAGGCCAGTGGGTAGGCTAAACATCCTACAACTCACAGGACAGTGTCCAGCAAAAAATTAACAGGCCCTAAATGTCAATAGTGCTGCGTTTGTAAAATCCTGCTTCAGACTGAGAACCAAAGCCATTTCCTTGGGTGTAAAAGCCCCCTAACCAGATCAAAGGGCAGGGCAAACATGCTATGCCGGGCATTATATGATAATATCAAGCTTTTGCACGGAAATAGGAGTAATAAAAATCTTCCTATAGGTTTTATAGACAAACAGGAATGACAAGGGGCATATTTGAAAATATTTTTTAGAATAAGAAAAATAACGGGTACAATGCTAAGCTAATGATTTATAAATGTCAGTGGGAAATTATACGTTACCAACATTGATTCAAGAAGAAATAGACAATGTAATGGACAATGCCAGGGAAGGAATTACTAAAGTAGTGAATGTTCTACTCTGCTGTACACTACCCCCAACAAAAGCAACTGGTCCAGGCAGCTTTACAGGTGAACTTTTTTCAAATCTCCAAAGAACAGATAATTGCTAGGCTTTTGAAACTGTTCCAAAGCACAGAGAAAGAATAGTCTCCTAACTATTTTTAGCAACGTGGTATAATTCAGGTCCCAAATCTTGACAAAGAGTGAAAAAAATTACAGGCCAAACACACTTATGAATATAGATGCTAATATCCTAAACATATTAATATAATCCAGCAACATTTAAAGAAACTTAACAACACTATACCCAACTAAGATTATGAGAACATAAGTATGACTCAATATTAGGAAAAACATTAATATAATTAACTATATAAATAGGTCAAAAAAGAAATATCATCTTTAACAATCTAAAATAAGATAAAATTCAGCATCCACTTCTATTAGAAACTGAGTAGGAAATAAATACTTTAAAAATATTTTCTAATTAATACATTCATCTACCCTACAGAATATTCGATAGAGATTTTGTTTTATAATAACTTGAAATTTTCATTAAAGTGCTTAAATTGCTGTAACTTCCAACCATTTAGGATGCCTGAATGTTGACTTGGCTTAATCGAGGGTTAAAGGCTTTCCCACATTCACAACACTTGAATGGTTGCCTCTGTATGAACCATCAGAATCATAGCTACATCTTTTCCAATACATCACTCACATGAAAGGTTTCTTCATAGTGTGGAATCAGTGAAGCTAAATCAAGTTTATGTTAACTCTGAAGGTTTTGAGACATATGAGACATTGAAATGGCTCAATATCAGTATGGATTCTGTTACAAGTGAAAGAAATCCCAACTCAAAACTATTTAAGCAAAGAATTTAATTTTTTGATTTACATCACTGAAAAATCCAGAGGCAAGTTTAGTTCTCTGCATCTCTGTTTGCAGGGCTGGCTTTCTTCTCAGCCTTCACGTGGGTCAAGGCTAACATCCATGTCCAGCAGAAAAGAATGTCACTTCATGGTAGGTTTTGCACAGTCAAAGGGTCCATTCTGATTGGATGAACTTGGGTCACCTGAACCCACCATTGTGGTGGGTGGAAGGAACAGTACAGATGGGCCAGATTAGGCTACATGTTCCACCTTTGCAGTAGGGAACAGAGCCCCACCCAAACCACATGAACTGTTGTGTTGGGGCAGAGTCGTATTTCCCCCAAAAGTAGGGCAGTAATTACCATGAAAATGGGGTAAAAAATGCTGGGAGGCCAAAAGAACCAAGGTCCAGGACAGGCTTCTTTCTAGGGTGGGCATACCCAAGATGATGTAGCTGGGAGGAAGTCCTAAAGGTTTTCCCACACTTGCTACACTCATATGGTTTTTTTCCACTGTGGATTCTCTGATGCCGACTTAATGTTGACTTAACAGCAAAAGCTTTGCTGCACTCATTGCATTCATTTTTGGCTGCGTCAGGTCTTAGTTGCGGCCCGCAGGACTTCCTTGAGGCATGCGGCATCTTTCCTAGTGGCGCACGGGTTCTTCATTGCAGTGTGCGGGTTTTCTCTTTCGTTGTGGCGTGCAGGCTCCACAGCGCGTGGGCTCTGTAGTTTCTGGCACGCAGGCTCTCTAGCTGAGGCGTGCGAGCTCAGTAGTTGTGGCGAGTGGGCTCAGTTACCCTGCGGCATGTGGGATCTTAGTTCCCTGACCAGGGATCGAACCCGTGTCCCCTGCATTGTAGGGTGGATTCTTCACCACTGCACCACCAGGGAAGCACAAAATTTAACCAATATTTCTAAATTTTTGAGTTGTTAAAAAAATAAATTTTATATTCAAGTGTTGATCTTTATCAATTTGTACACTTTTGTTAATTTGTATTCTAAAATATTAGCTTTTTATATCTTTTGCAAAATAAAACTATGTGCTGAACACCTGCTTTATTTTTCCTTTTCTTTACAAATTAGCTGACCTTGATCTTAAACCACTAGTACATAAGCTCCATGAGAGCAGGGACTTTGTTTTCTTTCCTGCTATCTTGGGTGTCTTGAACAATACCTGGCACATAGTAGACAATAAATATGATAAATAAATGATTGAATAATTGTTTGTTACTCTGTATAAATAGGCATACAACTCACGCACTGCAATAATAAAATTATTCTGGCTCAAAAATAACTGTACAATTCCAGACCTGACCTCTCCCCAAGATTACAGAGCTGCATTCTCAACAGCCTGCTATACCCAGGGAGGTGGGTGTCCCAAGGAAACTCAAACTTCGTGGCATTAAGTCTAGTGTCATCTACCATAAAAACTGTTTTTATATCAGGACTCCCCTACGTTACCCAATTCACTAACACTTTTACTAAGCTCTGTCAGCGGTACCAGGACATTTCTCACAATCCTTTCCATCCCTACATCACCCTGTCTCCAAACTTGTGTAGGCCTCCAAAGTTATTAATTGCACTATAATGACAATGGAATAGGGATTTATGCCTTCATTTTCTCCTCAGTCCAATCAAATTACATACTATTTTGAGTTAGTATTTCTAAAACAGAGCCCATTACGGAACTCTGTCACGATGGCAAAGGCACCGCGGTGGGGCCCCTGCTCCACACTCCCATTTGACTGCTCTCTCATTTTCTGAATACATGTTGTCAGGTCCGAGGGCCTCTTCCATCCTTGTCAAGGGGACTGCTAACCTTCTCTCCTTTCATACAACATGACTGCTCTCTCATTTTCTGTTCCCATGCAGTAAGTTCCCTAGGACAGAACTCTTCAGGTCGGCCATAAACTCTGTGTTCTAGACTTTCCACATGCACCAACATTTATGCACGGATGGCTAAGTAAGGGGGCTTAAGGATATGCTCTGCAGTAGAAGAGAAATGTCCAAAGAAATATAATGTGAGCCATAAATGCAAGCTACATATGTAATTTAAATTTTCTGGTGGCCACATTAAAAAAGTAAAAAGAAAATGGCAACATTAATTTTAATAATACATTTTATGTAATATATTTAATATATTTAAATAATATATTTTATTTAAACCAATATATCCAAAATTTTATTTCAACATGAAATCAACATAAAGATTATTAATGAGGTCATTTACATTTTTTTATTTACTTTTTTTTTTTTTTTGGCCGTGCCGCATGGCATGTAGGATTTTAGTTCCCTGACCAGGGATGGAACCCACGCCCCCTGCAGTGGAACCGCAGAGTCTTAACCACTGAACTGCAAGGTAAGTCCCCTCAATTACATTTTTTTATACTAGGTCTTCAAACTCTGGTACTTACAGCATCTCTCAATCTGAATCAGCCCCACTTCAAGTGCTTAAGAGTTTAATTTAATAAGCACAGGTAGCTAGTGACTACCATGATAACAGCACAGAAGTAGAGAAAAGAAAATCTTATTAGGTTTTCAGTCCTAAGCCCTATGCTTTTGAATGCTTACTAAGAAAGTCAGAAGTTGACAAAGCAAAAGACTTTATTGGGAAGGGGGCGCCCGGGCAGAGAGCAGCTGGGTAAGGGAACCCAGGAAAACTGCTCTGCCACATGGCTCACAGCCTCAGGGTTTATCAGAAATATCCATTCTTACAACTAACACAAGAAACTAACACAGTATTGTGAAGCAATTATACTCCAATAAAGGTCTATTTAAAAAATATATCCTGGGCTTCCCTGGTGGCACAGTGGTTGAGAGTCCGCCTGCCGATGCAGGGGACACGGGTTCGTGCCCCGGTCCGGGAGGATCCCACATGCCGCGGAGCGGCTGGGCCCGTGAGCCATGGCTGCTGAGCCTGCGCGTCCGGAGCCTGTGCTCCGCAACGGGAGAGGCCACAACAGTGAGAGGCCCGCGTACCGCAAAAAAAAAAAAAAGGGGGGGGGGGTACTGTGAAGCCTCTGCTTGAGCCCCTCCAGCAGATTTCCCTCTGAACAGCCTACTCAACTCCAGATGGTCTTCCTAGGAGAAGATGCTTCCTGATTCTAATGGCTGCTAGGTAGCTCCTCGGGCCATCTCTCTTTATGCCCCTCACATAATCTGTCCTCTGCCAGACAAACCTGCCAGCAGCCCAACTCTCCCTTCCCATACAGTGCCATGATCTGATCCCCTGGTCTCTTTGGTGCCTTCCCTGTGCGGTGATGACCCTTCCATCTCCTCACTCCCAGGTCTCATGAGGTTCTGGCATCACCACATGGCTAACTCAGATGCCCTGATGACTAAAGAAAAAAAATATTGTTGCCTGCCATTCCAGTTTTACAAGGATCAAGCCATTAGCCACTGCAGTCTTCCACCCACAATGCGCCTGAGAGGAATTCAGGATGGAGAAGAATTCAGGATGGAGAAAAACAGGAATCGTTCTGTGCTCTGGATACAACCCCTAGTTAGTTAAGATACATATCTAAGGAAATTTTTCAATGACCCCAAATTCTTGAATCTTCCCATGCAAAGCACTAAAATCATTAACTCAAGATGCCTTTGTGTTTAGGAGTAATCTTTTGATGTTTGACATGTTTTTTTTTTTCTCCCCCATGGCAAATATTCATATACATCCTGGCTCCTTCCTTATCTCTTCAGAACAGTTTCTCAGAGCTGAGAGGCTGTCTCCTGGGCTACAGTCCTTAGTAAAACACTGAATAAACTCAACTCACAGCTCTTATGTTGTGCTTTTTTTCTTTTAAGCTGATACAACCTTCATCCCAGTTATGTTCCTCATTTATATGAGCCACAATCCAGTTTTGAACTCATCTCCCTTCCTAAACTGGCTCCTTTTCTCCTCCAAATTCATACCAACTGCTCAGTACGTGAGAAACAAATGGTGAGAAACAAATGCTCAAACATGATGTTGGTTCTGATTTTGATCCCTTGTCTCAGTGAGTTAGTACCAACACTTTCGGCCTGGTCTCCTATGCTAGAAACCTGAGAAGCCCTCTTGACCATTTCCCTACTCACCGCTCAGTTCTGACAAACAATCAGTAATCAGATCCTGCCAATTTTATCTCCTAAGTATTTCTTGGATCTGACTCCTACTCTCCATCACTACTCACCATATAATTTTTCAGTTCCTCAGCAACTGTCCTGTGGAGCACTGCAACAGTCCCTAACTCCAGACTCATCCTCCAAGTCCACCTTCTGTCCGGCACATAGAATGATCTATAGAAAATGCCAACCTGACCTCAACTCTGTGGGTTAAAACACTTAAATGGATCACCACACAACAGCAAACTTAAGCCCAAGATCCTGACCCTAAGCTCCACAGGCAACAAATGCCGGAAGATTAGAGACACTTTTTTTTTTGAATAAATTTATTTATTTGTTTTTATGTTTGGCTGTGTTGGGTCTTCACTGCTGTGCACAGGCTTTCTCTAGATGTGGCGAGTGAGGGCTACTCTTCGTTGTGGTGCGCGGGCTTCTCATTGCGGTGGCTTCTCTTGTTGTGGAGCACAGGCTCTAGGTGCACAGGTTTCAGTACTTGTGACTCACGGGCTCTGGAGCGCAGGCTCAGTAGTTGTGGCACAGGGGCTTAGTTGCTCCGCAGCGTGTGGGATCTTCCCAGGCCAGGGATTGAACCCGTGTCCCCTGCATTGGCAGGCAGATCCTTTTTATTTTATTTATTTATTTTTGGCTGCGTTGGGTCTTCATTGCTGCCTGCGGGCTTTTTCTAGTTGCGGCGAGCAGGGGCTACTCTTCGTTGTGGTGCACAGGCTTCTCATTGCAGTGGCCTCTCTTGTTGTGGAGCACGGGCTCTAGGTGCGTGGGCTCAGTAGTTGTGGTTCGCGGGCTCTGGAGCACTGGCTTAGTAGTTGTGGCGCATGGGCTTAGCTGCTCTGTGGCATGTGGGATCTTCCTGGACCAGGGCTCGAACCCGTGTCCCCTGCATTGGCAGGCGGATTGTTAACCTCTGCACCACCAGGGAAACCCAGGGCCTCTCACTTTCTGAGATGGCCCACACTGTCTCTGTGGAGTGTGTTTCTCCTAGGGCCACTCTCGCCCTTTGAGATGGACCACTTTCTGTCTATGGAACTGTAACCCAGCAGGACTCCATGGGGCCTTCCTGGGACAGGCCTTCCCCGTATCCTCTGCTTTAGCTCCTCTCTGAAGTACTTAGAGAGTAGCATTTGATGCACATTTCCTGAGTTGTTTGCAGATGTAACCGCTCCCCCACCCCAGGCCTCCTGGAGCCTCAGGACTGATAATGTTAGCCCCATGACCCCATCCTGCTACACCATCAGCCAATCAGAGAACTGTGCACAAGCTGACCACACACCCTGCACCCCCCTCCCTCACCCGGCTTTTAAAAGTGCTTTGCTGAAACCCTTTGGGGAGTTTGGGGCTTTTAGGGCATGAGCCACCTCGTCTCCTTGCATGGCCTTGCAATAAACCTTTCTCTGCTCCAAACTTCAACGTTTCAGTTTGTTTAGCCTCACTGTGCATTGGGCACAGGAACTTACATTAATAGAATGTGTATCTCTACAAATAAATCCACTTCTTACCTATCACTTTGTCTCTCACTGAATGCTTTCTTCGAGGAGACATAAAGAACCTGAGTGTCATTAAATCCTGAGACCAGGTGTGTGATCTCAATTAAAAAACAGGGAGTTCAAGTCCCAGTCTGGGTTTCGACTGGATTCAAGTCCCATCTGAGTTGTGCGGTTTCAGCACAGGCCCCCCTTTTCTTGCCTTCCTCCTGCTGTCCCTCTGCCCCCACTTCCCAAGAACCTTGTGATCCACACCACTAGCCCGAGTCCCTCATTCTCACATATCCCTCCGTGGGGGAAACTATTGAACTTGGAGATCCTCTGGCTGAGCAGAAATCCTCAGAATGCAGGAGGCTGTACTTTTGCTTCCCAGAACATTCTCTCCAGCTATCTCCAGCCATCACTTCCTGGGCCCTGGGGTCTCTGCTGCTTAGCCTCTCACCATCATCCAGTCTCACTGGGGTAGGAGGGGGGTTGGATGAGGGACGTGTGAACAGGGGTCTTCCTACTGCTTTGGCTCTGGGACTGTGTCAGAATCACCCCTCTCATCCTCCATGTCCTTCAAATCAGATCTCTTGAAGACACATCTGAGGGATCCCATGCTCACCTTGTGCCAGGCTTTCAGGGGCCTGATAGCCATCACCGGGGCTCCCTCTCAATGAAGGGCTGGGGCTGAGAGAAGAAGCAAAGAGAAACGAGAGTGAGCCCAACTCAGTCAATACCTTTCCTTTAAACCTGCAAACCTGTATTAGCTGCGAATAACGACAGCTGACATTTACTGAAGGCCTGCAATGTGCCAGCCTCAGAACTCGGGCACCTTACTATGTACTAGGAGATACGTAATACTGTTGTCCTCATTTGACCAAAACAAAGAAATGAGCCTTAGAAAGTTTAATTAATTATTTTAGGCCACAAGATCTGTATTCATAACCACTAAGTAATGCTCTCTCCCGCGTGAAACAATAGAGCAAAAAAAATACACGTAAACAAAAGCAAGATGCCAGGCCACACAGGGCTCATGAACGTTAAGAACATCGTCTTCTGCCCCCAAACAATGGGGTTATTACGAGCAGGAGCAGCGGTTATGATCAGACTTGATTAATATCGACTTTCCCATGAGGCTGAAAAGTCCCCGCGTCCGTCTCAATCACAGTTGCGTCCCCGGAACCTGGAACAACACTGCACTTAGTAGGCGCTCGATACGGTCACTTTCTAAACCGTAGCGTGTCACTTACCGGGGCCACCCCTTCCAAGGCTGTCCACATCCCCACCCCACTCCCAAAGCGGCCGCGGCGGGGGGCTGAGGGAGTCCGGGCAGGGCTGGACTGCCCGCAGACCTCCTCGCTCGATGCGGCCCTGCGCCACCGCCCGACCCCCTCCCGGGCCCGCCTCCCCGTGGCCTGGGGGAATCTGTGGCGCTCCGCGCCCGGAGTGCGGAACAGGAACGCCTGTTCACCCTACACTCACCTCCGACGGTGGGCAGCGGCGCTCCGGACGTACTTCACCAGCTGGCGCGCTTTGCGGAGCCTGCGCTTCAGCTCCTCTAGGACGCCCGCGCTTCTCTGGGGGCTTCTCTCCCTTTCACCCGGACCAACTCCTACGAAGAGCACGCTGCTTTTTTTCCCCGGTGGCCTACGGTGGCACTACCTTTCAGCATTTTGTATGGGGCGGAGGAAGCCAAAGGCCAGCCTCTATGAGCGCTAGCATTTGGGGATTCTCTTATTTGACTGCAGTCAAGCTGGCTGTGCTTATTGGATCGGGTCAGATTTCGCTGTAGGTCAATCAAGTTGCAACTGCAGTATGAAGAATGGATTTAAGCTGGGCAGGAAAGCAGTTAGGAGGCTATTAAAAAGGCCCAGTCACGATAAAGAACAGCTGGATCAAGGCAGTACTGTTTATAACTCTTTGTAATGGGAAACAGCTGTAACTGTAGATACACACAAGCTCATTTATATGAATCACCTGTACATTTATTCAGCCTTCTGGATGGTACCGCTCTAGAAATTAATCTTTAGATATTCTTAATTTCCCATCACACATAATTAGCATCCAGACTACTCCAAAATCGACAATGTTTATTCTGTCCCAGTGCTCTTGGCTGACAACAAAATGTTCCGAGATATGCCTTCTTCATTTAAAGATCACTCCAGGGACTTCCCTGGTGGCACGTAGTGGTTAAGAATCCGCCTGCCAATGCAGGGGACACCAGTTCGAGCCCTAGTCCGGGAAGATCCGGCATGCCGCAGAGCAACTAAACCACCGCGCCACAACTAATGATCTTGAGCTCTTGAGCCCGCGAACCACAACTACTGAAGCTCGCGCGCCTAGAGCCCATGCTCAGCAACAAGAGAAGCCACCACAGTGAGAAGCCCGTGCACTGCAACGAAGAGTAGCCCCTGCTCGCCGCAACTAGAGAAAGCCTGCACGGAGCAACGAAGACCGAACACAGCCAAAAATAAATAAATAATTTTAAAAATAAAATAAAGATCACACCAAGGACCTCCCTGGTGGTCCAGCGGTTAAGACTCCGTACTCCCAAAGCAGGGGGCCCGGGAACTAGATCTTGCATGCTGCAACTAAGACCCAGCACAGCAAAATAAATTAAAAACAAAACAAAAGTCGGCCCTGTTTAAGGAAAAAAAAAAAAATCACTCCGTTATTTCAACGAGGAAACGGAATCCTAGAAAAAGGAGACATATCTGAGATCTCACAGCAACCTAGGCGGCTTTCTGGCCACCTTTGCAGTATGACCCTGGCTTTTATCTCCGTTCTCACTGCTTCAACTCAGTCACTGAGGGCCTTAACATCTCTTGGGGCTCTGCAAACACTTCCAGTTCCACTTTTCCTAGACAGATAATTATCAGGCCCTGATGAGGCTGGACTGTAAACTCTGTAATTCAGTTCAAATTCAACTAGTAGGAAAAATACAAAGGGGACTTAGACTCTAGGCAGAATTCTTCAGCCCAATTTATTGCTCTGGATACAGACAGAAGGTCTTTTCTGGGGGGCTTCTGGCTGGACAGATCTTCCATAGAGAGGCTGTGGTACTTGGCTTCCAAGGATGGGGTTGAGGGCATCTATTCATGTTGTTGGAGGCTCAGGATCTTGGCTGCAGGGGAGCCCTGGCTACCAGTTAGTGGTCCTTTAGGAATATTGAGGGGGAGAAAAAATAGAAAAAGGAGAAGGTTGACCAAATAACACTAGGATACTGGAGAGCCTTCAGTTTACACTTGGAATAGTCACAACTTAATGGTTTTCAATTTTTCCCCCTATGTGGCTTCACTAGTGATGTCATTTATATTGTATCTGAAGCTTTCCCACATTAATTCCATAACATTGTTTCCCATATCAGTGATTTCCAAGGTCAAGGGTTAAGGGAGGATTTAACTACAAATGGGCAGCAGAGAGTTTTATTGAAATGATAGAATCTTGATTGCAGTAGTGGTGATTACATAACTATGCGATTGTCCAGGCTCATAGACCTATACATTCAAAAAAGAGTAAATTTTACTGTATGTAAGCTTAAAATCAATAAAAAGCAAAAGTTTACAAACATCCTTATAAAAGAATATGTAAACACAGAAAATTCAAATTCTATAAAAAAGTACAACAGGGAATGTAAATTGATACAGCCACTGTGGAGAACAGTATGGAGGTTCCTTAAAAAACTAAAAATAGAATTACCATATGATCCAGCAATCCCACTGCTGGGCATATACCCAGAGAAAGCCATAATTCAAAAAGACACATGCATCCCAATGTTCATTGCTGCACTATTTACAATAGCCAGGTCACGGAAGCAACCTAAATGCCCATTGACAGATGAATGGATAAAGAAGATGTGGTACATATACACAATGGAATATTACTCAGCCATAAAAAGGAACAAAATCTGGTCATCTGTAGAGATGTGGATGGACCTAGAGACCGTCATACAGAGTGATGTAAGTCAGAAAGAGAAAAACAAATATTGTACATTAACACATATATGTGGAATCTAGAAAAATGGTACAGATGAACTGGTTTGCAAGGCAGAATCAGAGACACAGATGTAGAAAACAAACATATGGACATGAAAGGGGGAAAGCAGGGGTGGGGGTTAATGATGGTTAGATGAATTGGGAGATTGGGATTGACATGTACACACTAATATGTATAAAATAGATAACTAATAAGAACCTGCTGTATAAAAAATGAATAACTTTAAAAAAATAAAAAAATATATATCATCACCATTATAAAAAAGTGGTTAGACGAACTAAAAAAAAATTTGATAAGTTAGATACAAATAAAAGACCTATGGAATAATTTTTTTAAAAAGTATACCAAAGCAATGTAAAAATTATTGGAAATCCCATGGAAAACAGGAGAAAACAATATTTGGTAAACACCTTTGTAGAAATCTTTCCATGCATATAAGCTCATATGCATATTACATGACCATAAATTCAATTTTATAGAAAATATTGTAGTAGATGTATTCAAGCTCCATAATTCTCATGGGATCAATATGAAATTAATTCCCAGCTAAGACCACATCTTTGCCTAGCTTTTTCCCTGGTCCTGTATCTCCTAAGCACACTCAATTAATCACTTGCACAAGAATCCCCATCTCAGGCTCTGCTTCTGTTAGAATCTGGCCCAAAACAGGTATCATACTATGTATGCTCAACCATAACTTACTTGTCAGTCAACAAGGTATGGGCATGTCTTTTTCACATTAACAGTGATTCCCAATATTGTTCTAAGTGACTGTACAGTATTCCACAGCAGTTATAATAATTTATCTAATCACCTATTGATGGATATTGATTATATATCCACCTATTGATGCATATTTAGGTCATTTCTAATTTATCATTAATATAAACTGTATATTAGGCTACAAGAAATACTCTCATAAGTATATTTCTGAATACAATTTTATTATTACCCGAGAGTAAATTTCTAGTAGATGTGGAATTTCTGAGTCTAAGGGGTAGCATATTTAAAACTTTATTACATACACTGCTAGCAAACTGCCACCCAGAAAGTTCATCATCAATTTATGGTCACAACAGAGCACAAGAACGCCCATTTCCCCACACCCGCACCCAAAACTGGATTTGCCAATATATATATATTTTTTTTTCGGTATGAGGGCCTCTCACTGCTGTGGCCTCTCCCATTGAAGAGCACAGCTTGACAGAGATGGAAAATATAAAACCATGATATTAAACATCAGTGAAGATGAATGAACTTGAGCTACGTGGTTAAATCTCAAGTCTATAAAGTTGAATTTAAAAAGTAAGCTGGGGGCTTCCCTGGTGGCGCAGTGGTTGAGAATCTGCCTGCCAATGCAGGGGACATACAGAGTGAGACAGTGGCATGGACATATATACACTACCAAACGTAAAATAGATAGCTAGTGGGAAGCAGCCGCATAGCACAGGGAGATCAGCTCGGGGCTTTGTGACCACCTAGAGGGGTGGGATAGGGAGGGTGGGAGGGAGGGAGATGCAAGAGGGAAGAGATATGGAGACATATGTATATGTATAACGGATTCACTTTGTTATAAAGCAGAAACTAACACACCATTGTAAAGCAATTATACTCCAATAAAGATGTTCAAAAAAAATAGATCATCTACAAGGACCTACTGTATAGCACAGGGACTCTATTTACTACTCTGTAATAATCTATACGGGAAAAGAATCTGAAAAAGAATGGATATATGTATATGTATAACTGAATCACTTTGCTCTACACCTGAAGCTAACACAACATTGTAGATCAACTCTACTCCAATATAAAATAAAAATTAGATTAAAAATTTTTTAAAGTAAGCTGCAGAAGAAAATATCAAGTATACTATTTATATACATTAAAAACATGTAAAATAATGTTATGATGTTTATGGAAATAACCATATATAACAAGTTTTAAAGCATCTATGAGCATGAATAACAACAAATTCATATGGTAACTACCTCTGGAACCACACAGAAGTAAATGCAATTCAAAAGATGTATACAGGGGACTTCAAGTCCATCTGTAATGCTTTAGTTCTAAAAAACACATGGAACAGCCATGAAAAAATGGTCAGATACGATAAAGCTGAGGGGAGGTACATGGGTGTTTGTTATTCTCTTAATTTTTCTACACTTGAAGTATTTTAAAGAACTTTAAAAAAATTTCAATAGTTCCACTAGGAGAATAAAACCAGGAGAAATACCTTTTAAAAAATTGAGAAAAGAGAGGGACCTCCCTGGCAGTCCAGGGGTTAAAACTTCATTTTCCAATTCAGGGGGTGCAGGTTCAATCCCTGGTCAGGGAGCTAAAATCCCACATGCCTTGAGGCCAAAAAAACCAAAAAACATAAAACAGAAGCAATATTGTAACAAATTCCATAAAGATTTTAAAAATGGTCCACATCAAAAAAATCTTTAACAGAAATTGATAAACGAGCAAAGAAAGCAAAAGGGACAAAATAGGACACAAGTAATCATTAAAAACTAAAAGCATTCAAGATGTCAGACCAAAATTTATCACAATAAATGTAAGTTGGTTAAAATATTCTTAAATGCATCAATACAGGAAATGTATGAAACATACTCTGCCTAGATAATTGGGCTACTTTCCATAAATCCAAGGGTAAATAAGCCTGTGAATAAGGAGATTGCCTTTACCTAGACATCCCTCACAAACCAGAGAGCTTCTGTTTCTAATTACCTGGAGAGCCCTTGTTCTTTTCACTGAGGACAAGACCCCATATACTCATGAAGTACACTATCCTAAACAGAAATTTCTGAATTACTAATGCAACAAATTAAAATATTAGTGAGCTCTCACTGATCATTTTCCTCTATTCTGTATACAATATGTGCTTTCCTGATATTTCTTGCCAAAGCCCAGGAATCATTAAAGACTTTGGGGAACGATAACTTCTGTGCTACATGTGGTGTACCAAACTGCTGGGTTTGGACGCTCCAAAACAACTGGACACTTCCACAGCCTTGGTTAAAGCCTCAGCTTTCAGTGACAGAACCCAGGGGGCTGTTCTGTCTCTCAGAGCCAGGAGGTTTCCTCATTCTAAAACTCTGCACGGCCTCCTTGCCTCTTTCCCTCTCGTGCAGGGCAGTGCCATCTGCACACACTTCCCTCGAGCTCACCATCCCCAGGCTGCTCTCTTTCCAGCTCAGGCTGCAGTAGTGGAGCTTGCAGCTGTGTGGCCTCCGACAGCGGGGTTGGGGTGGGGGAAGCCAGCGCAGGTCCGAGGCAGAGACCCAGAGGTGGGAACCGCTGCACGGGGAGACCCTCCACCAGGAGCTTTGAGGCCGGCGCCCTCCCTGGTGTCTTTCTTGGAGCTTGGACAACCTCAAGCACTACCTGGCTCAAGGGATGCGGAATGAATCATACGCATGAGAAAATCAAGGTTCAGGGAGTTTTAATAAGGCCACAGTAATCATATACTGGGATCAGGAGAGGAGAGAAATGAACAATTTCAAACACTTGAAGGCTTCCCTCGGCCCTGAATATTAAATAGAACACCTGAATGTCAGCTACATTTTTTCACAGCACAACGGTGACATCTAGTGTTAGCTGGGTAAATATCAGCCTTGCAACTGACCTGAAATTCAGAGTCTTGGTGTCTCCTTCCGCCTCAGGATTCTCTCCTTGGCTTCCTGCAGGACCAAGAAATTTGTTTTTGTTTTTTTCCAATTTCTAACTTGCCTTTTAATTTTCTTAACAATTGCTCTTTTATTTTTCACACCGTTGAAGTAAAAGTGATGTACAATAGACTGGATATTTAAATTTTTTAATTGAAATATATTTGACATAACATTGTGTAAACTTAAGGTGTACAACATGCTAATTTGATACATTTATATAGTATCATATGATTGCCATTGTAGTGATTATTTGCACCTCTTCCACATTACATAATTATCCTTTCTTTTAGTGGCTGGAACAATTAAGTTCTAGTCTTTTAGCAAGTTTGATGATTATAATACTGTTGTCTATATTCACTACACTGGGACTACTCTAGGACTTATTTACTACTTGTTGCAAATTTGTAGCCTTAAACATCTGTCCTATCCTCCCACCCAAATTGGACATTTTTAGGGTGTACAACGTGCTGAATTTTGACCAGCAGAGAACGAAACAGACAAAAATTCCTGTCCTCATAGGCTTGCATTCTTTTTAAAAAGTATTTATTTATTTATTTCTAACTTTGGCTGTGTTGGGTCTAAGTTGCGGTACAGGGGATCTTTCATTGCAGCATGTGGGCTTCTCTCTAGTTGTGGTGTGCAGGTTTTCTCTCTCTAGTTGTGGCGTGCAGGCTCCAGAGCACGTGAGCTCTGTAGTTACAGCATGTGGGCTCTCTGGTTGTAGCGTGCAGACTCAGTTGCCCCTCGGCATGTGGGGTCTTAGTTCCCCGACCAGGGATTGAACCCACATACCCTGCATTGGAAAGCGGATTCTTAACCACTGGACCAGCAGGGAAGTCCTGGCTTGCATTCTTTTTTTTCCGGCTTGCATTCTTAATGGCCAGAATTATGCCACATGGCTACTCCCAACAGCAGAGGAATTTGGAAGGCAAGATTTTAGCTTTTTGGCTTCCACAATAGAAAGAAAGTGGAAAGGGTGTTTTGTAAACCAACTTACAGTTCCTGCCACAATGGGACTGAGGAGCATGCTTGAAATGTGTAAACGCTTATGTACACCAGTTAGGTTTAAAACATGTTTCAAAAGTATTGACATACCTACTCCTTCAGCCAGCCCCATTCATTATTATTACTACTACAGTTAGTATTAACTTAGATGTCTTATTTGATGACATGTAAATAGATCCCCTAGCACAAGACCCTGGCCCACAGGGGACCTCCATTCAATGGTAGATACTATCTTGGCACCAATAACGTACCCCCAATGGCCCTCGAGTGTTGTTTAGACCTTTCATTACCTCAGGTCCCTTTCATTAGCTCACTGTAAAGATTCCTTGTTAAGTTACATGCTCAGCTGGCTTTGCTAACCTCTCATGATGTTCACAGCCTCTTTGTTTTCTAAAGTCCCCTTAATAGAAAGAAACAGATGTTTACTAGATAGGATGAATGGAACTGCTCATCTGGCTCAGAATATACTCATTTTTACTGAATCAATATTAAATCACAGTTTATAAAAACCCACTCCAAAACTCCTGGGACTCTCCACCAGGATACGCTTCACAAAGTAAGTTCCATCAGATCACAGCTCTTAAACTGGAATGCACATTGGAATCACCTGGGAAGATTTTTTAAAACTGTGATGCCTGGGTCTTGCCCCCAAAGCAGTGATTTTCAATTGGGTGATTTGCTCCTTCCACCAGGAAACACTTAGCAATGTCTTTTGGTTGTTACAACTGGGAGAGGGTATGACTGGTATCTCGTGGGTAGAGCCGAGGGATGGTACTAAACATCCCACAATGCAGAGAAAGAGAAAGGCCTCCATAGTAAAGAATGTCTGGTCCCAAATGTCAATATGGCCAATGCTGAGAAACCTCATTACAGATTTGATTCTCTAGATATGTGTTCACCCTGCGTGTGGGAGTGTTTTTTTTCAATTAAAAATTTTTATTTTATATTGGAGCATAGTTGATTAACAATGTTGTGTTAGTTTCAGGTGTACAGCAAAGTGATTCAGTTTACATAACCATGTATCTATTCTTTTTCAGTCTTTTCCCATTGGCATGGGAGTTAAAACCTTCCCAGGTGATTCCATTATGCAGCTAAGTTTGAGGGGAAAAAGCTAGAAACCTGTTGCTAGAGAACATTTGCATATGTGGCTAAATTGCTTTCAACCCTGTGCCACTGAGTTTCAACTGGAAAATTTCCACATCTTCCCATTGGATCGTGAGTTGGGTTGGAGGTGGAAGGTGGTTGGAAGAAGGAAGAGTTGGTTGCTTTCGTAAGGAGGACCCCACAACATGCTAGAATGGACATCGCCACAAATATAAGTTTTGCGGCTTATTATTCACCTACTTATGAGTTGGCCTCGCTGGTATACATCAGAAGGATCATTAACTACAAACAGTCACGTCCTGGGAAATTGGCCACTAGGAGTCACACATGGGGGAAGCAAGCTGGCTAATCATTGCCGCTGCTCTGGGAGGTGACAGCTTCTTTGGGGGGGAACTCCAGGAAGGGCCACTGCAGTTGCACAACTTCAGGGGTACTGTTCACATAGAACACAACACGAATGGTGCTTCCTGGCTCCATAGCCCCCAAAGTAAATTTTTACATGCACCAGATTGCCTAGATTTTTAAGCTAAACCGTTTTAAATATTTTTGCCAAATGAAAATAGCTCTATATATTCTATTTTTTTTAGGTTTTTTTTATGTGGACCATTTTTAACATCTTTACTGAATTTGTTACAATATTGCTTCTGTTCTATGTTTTGGTTTTTTGGCCAGGAAGCATGTGGGATCTTAGCTCCCTGACCAGGGATCAAACCTGCACTCCCTGCATTGGAAGGCAAAGTCTTAACCGCTGGACTGCCAGGGAAGTCCCTATTCTGATACTTATACTGTCTCAGATAATACTAAGGAGAATATATTTTATATTATATATATGATATTTGCATGTGTATATGTGTATATATATAAAATATAAACAATTTTTAAAAAAATATTTATTTATTTATTTATTTGGTTGCACCGGGTCTTAGTTGTGGGAGGCAGGCTCCTTAGTTGCGGCGTGCATGTTGGACCTACTTCCCTGATCAGGGATCAAACCTGGACCCCCTGCATTGGGAGCATGGAGTCTTAATATAAACAATTTTTAAACACAAATGGTATTATATTATACATACCAACTGCAACTTGCTTTTTTTTTTTTGGCCATGCTATGCAGCTTGCGGGATCTTAGTTCCCCAACGAGGGACTGAACCCGGGCTATGGCAGTGAAAGCTCAGTCTTAACCACTGGACCGGCAGGGAATTCCCTGCAACTTTCTTTTTCATTTAACTCTCTATATTGCCCACCCCACAGGTTCAGACATGTAGCTATGTTATTCCATCTAACAACTACAGAGTATTATATTGTGTGGAACTGATGACCTTAAAGAGTAGTTGCTTATTAAATAAGGGTGGACTGAACACAAGAATTCCTGGAATCCTATAACATGACACTAAAAGTACAAGGATAAGGATTTACAAGGACAAGAGAATGAGAAAGGAGATGAAAACTGATGAGAGATGTCAACACAGTGTGAGCAGATGGAAAGAGGGAAAGAAGTGGTAACCAGAGAAAACCAGAAGCCTTGCATGTGACAAGAGTGGGGAGGAGGGTGGCTAGGAAACGTGGATAATACCACAAAGCAAACTGATTCACCCAGCAAAAAGGCTCAGGAATCAGGCGTCAGACACTTTGCACAGCAGACACAAGACACAGGGAAGAGGAAAGAGGGAAGAGGTATAGGGACAACTGGACCTATAGATCCCATCCCCATGTATACAGCCCAGAGATTTCTGCCCCAAACCCTGTAACACAGGAGGTTTATTCTCTGGGGGAAAAAAAAATTACAGAGGGCCAGATTGAAGCAGTGGATTTAGAACAAGGGGATGAATGAAAGTCTGCAAACTGTACAGAGAAACATCACAATGCCTCAACTTCTCCTCCCCCACCCCCACCCCCAGATCTATTCTCCCACCTGGCTCTCAAACTCTATCAACCTGGCTTCGTACCGTCTGCACAGGAGCTTGGAAGGGCCTTCTTTAGAGGCAAGGAATAAAGGGAATAACACCCAATAAACCTACAGACATCTGTGGTAAGGGTCTATCGACAAAAAATTCAACAGTCTCTCGAGTTCTTCTTTACTACAAAGTGTTGGATGTGATTCTAAGGTCCCAAGCATGGCCATGCCTATGTGTAGGTCGAAGGTAACAGAAATATAACGGAAGTAGAGGGAATGCTCTAGAAATAATGATCAAGGATATAGGGGATATTTTATGTTGAAGCTGGGGATCTTAGGAACACAGTGGTGGGGGCAATGAAGAGCTGTTAGAGGATGTCAGACTGAGATGGACAGGAAGGAGCGAGAATCCGGAGCAACAACCAGGATGTCTACCTCCTAATTCCCACCAAGGAGACAGTCATCATGGGTCAGAGTGGTGTCGCCAGTGCACTTTCCCATTCAGAAAACGTCCTGTGTGTACCTACTATGAGCCAGGTTCTGGGTTAGGGAACATGTAAAGATATAGACTAAGATGCTGTTCTTGTCCTCAAAGAACTAACTATTGATCTATACAGGGGATATCGCCAATTGTACAGCTCCCTGCTGTCCTAGGGTAGACGTGGGGTCCTGAGACTCCCCTGTTGCTTTCACAGATCCCTGCCTAGGCACAACGCTGTGCAGATCCCTCCTCATTTCCTCACTCTCCTCCAGCCTCACACAAAAATGTCTTTCCCTTAGCATTCCCACTCAGTCTGTGAGAACCACAGTTCTGCACAGCTGAAGGTCTCTTCGGGCTGTCATGTCAAACTAACAAATTAGCATGGAAAAAGCTCACTATGTCCAAGGGGCTAGCTAACTGGCATTCAGATTCCATCATACAGGCTTAGAAGTTTAGCATTTATAATGATGTCTTCAAAATAGAAGAGGGCTAATAAAAAGAAAGGAAATTGAGTTATTTGTAGTGAGGTGGATAGACCTGGAGTCTATCATACAGAGTGAAGTAAGTCAGAAAGAGAAAAACAAATACCATATGGAACACATATATATGGAATCTAAAAAAAAAAAAAAAAAGGTTCTGATGACCCTAGGGGCAGGACAGGAATAAAAACACAGACGTAGAGAATGGACGTGAGGATATGGGGAGGGGGAACGGTAAGGTGGGACGAAGTGAGAGAGTAACAGTGAAATATATACACTACCAAATGTAAGATAGCTAGCTAGTGGGAAGCGGCCACATAGCACAGGGAGATCAGCTCAGTGCCTTGCGACCACCTAGAGGGGTGGGATAGGAAGGGTGGGAGGGAGGGAGACACAAGAGGGAGGAGATATGGGAACATATGTATATGTATAACTGATAAACTTTGTTATAAAGCAGAAACTAACACACCATTGTAAAGCAATTATACTGCAATAAAGATGTTTAAAAAAGAAAAGGAAAGAAACACAGCAGTTTAGGCCTAGAGTCATGAGCCATACACTTTTTGTTTGTACACCTCCTAAGGTACTTTTGTGAATACTAGGTAGTTGCAGTTAACAAGCATATTAAAAGATGCTCAACATTGTTACTCGTTAGGAAAATGAAAATGAAAATCACATTGAGATACCACTTCACATCCACTAAGTTAACCATAACTTTTTTCTTTTTTTTTCTTTTCTCTTTTGGCAGTTCTATAACTTTATTGAACAATCAGCAGTTAGTTCTCATCCACACTAACTGTCTATAGATTTTTGAAAGTGGTGACAGGTACGTAGGTAACCAATGTATAGAGCTTGTTTGGTGAATCTTCCATTATGTTTTCTGGACAACCGCACACGGATACAGTATGGGACATTCCTTATTCCTTTGGCCCAGACAGCTTTGTTGAGCCTGGTGTCAATGAGTACATCTGGAGTTCCCATCTCCTTCATGGCAAATTTCCAGATTTCTCTGAGTGCCCGAGGGGCACGCTTCTTGAAACCCACTCCACGATGCGCTTGTGAATGTTGATGGTGTATTCTCTGGTCACCACCTCGTGGATGGCAGACCGGACCTTCTTCTTCTTGCCACCCTTCATTGCGGGAGCCATCCTGCCCGGCCAGGGTTGGAGAGCCCATGACTTTCTTTAAATGGAAAATAACAAGAGTTGTCAAAGATGGGGAGAAATTGGAACCTTCATACATTGCTGGTAGAAATGTAAAATGTTGCAGTGGCTGTGGAAAAGTTCAGTAGTTCCTCAAAAAGTTAAACAAAATTATCAGCAACTTCACTCCTGGGTATAGAACCAAAAGAATTGAAAAGAGGTATTCAAACAAATACTTGTACACCTATGTTCATAATAGCAGCACTATTCATAATAGCCAAAAGGTAGAAACAACCCAAATGTCCATCAGCTGATGAGTGAATAAGCACAATGTGATATATCCATTCAGTGGAATATTATTCAACCATAAAAGGGACTGAAATACTGATACATGCTACAACTTGGACAAACAGCAAAAACATGTTAAGTGAAAGAAGCTAGACAAGGTTCCATACTGCATGATTCCATTTATATGAAACGTCCAGAGTAGTAAATCCATAGAAACAGAAAACAGATTAGTGGTTGCCAGGAGGAGCGATTGCTTAATGGGTGTAGAGTTTCCTGTTTTTTTTTCTTTTAAAAGAAATTTATTTTATTTATTTATTTTTGGCTCCGTTGGGTCTTTGTTGCTGTGCGCGGGCTTTTCCCTAATTGTGGCGAGCAGGGGCTACCCTTCGTTGTGGTGATTGCCACGGCTTCTCTTGTTGCAGAGCACGGGCTCTAGAGCGCAGGCTCAGTAGTTGTGGCGCACAGGCTTAGCTGCTCCATGGCACGTGGGGTCTTCCTGGACCAGGGCTCAAACCTGTATCCCCTGCCTTGGCAGGCAGATTCTTAACCACTGCGCCACCAGGGAAGTACCCTAGAGTTTCCTTTTGAGGTGATGAAAATGTCTTGGAAATACAGGTGATGGTTGTACAACACTGGAAATGTACTAACTGCTACTGAATTATACAGTTTAACAAGGTTAATGGTTAATTTTACGTTTTGTGAATTTTACTCAATAAAAAAATCAATCAAAAAAAAAAGACCTAAGTAGTCCCCCTACTCGTTTTTAGCTAATATTTAACATTTCTGAAGTTTAAAGAGTTGCAAAGGATGTAACTTCCGGTACATTATATAAGCCCGATGTGCTGCTGGCTGCGCTAAGAGGGCAGCTCTCCAGTATATTATAAATAATGACAATTTAAAATAAAACTGTTAACATCATTCTTTTAAATATATCCATACAATCCTAATGCTCTAATTGATACCCCATCACCTATTTGTAAAAATACATGAATAAACTCTTCTTTAACTATCAGATATTTTATCTATTTTTCCAGAGTTACCACATTATCTTATTTAAAATGTGCAGTTTTCAACAACCAAACACCACTTATGAGATATACAAAGAAACCAGAATGTATGGCTCATACACACAGGAAAAAAGAGCTATCACTATTTTACATCACTCCTTTCTCTCCTTAAAACGATATTGCCATTACATTTCCCCACATATTTTTATCCTTGTGTAATTTTTTATGGTTTTTGTTTTTGTTTTAGTTTCCTGATACCAAAGGTCCCAAATATTAAAAATTTCTTCTGGATTGGGTTGTTATAATTGGTATTAGTATATATTTGATCAAAATGACATAAGTATTACAAATTTTGATAAATAATACAAACAGTTATTAAACACAAAGAAATTTGCCGAAAATACACATCTCTTAATAGCATGGATGGGGCTTTTTTTTTTTCTGTTTATTCTTGAATTCATGGATAAATATTACCTCTTGCCAAAATGAAAAAGTTCAGCATAAACCTTTATTTCTTGATTTTGCTTCTACACATTCAAGTACTGTTCACATAAACAAGTTGATGGGAATAGAGAGTTTTGTTATAGCAATGTCACTCAATCAATCCTTTGAAGGTATATGCCAAAACCCACCCAATGGTCAATCATCAAAAGATTAGTGTCAGTGATCTATCTGCTGACAGCTAGATTAGGTATTTCTTCAGTGAGTTTATTTTTTAGATTCATTTATTCATTTATCTTTTAGTTTTTGTTATTGAAGAGTTCAAGTCCATACAAACTTAGAAGAGTAATGAAATGAATCTCTACGTGACCACCATCAAGCTTTCAACAGCTTTACCAACCTATGGCCAATCCTGTTTGATCTCTATCCGCCCCCACTATCTGCTCTCCATCCCCCACCCTTCACCACTGCTGGATTATTTTGAAGCAGATGCCAAGTATCATGCCACTTCTTCTGTAAATACCTCTATATATAGCTCTAAAATATAAGGACTCTTTTTAAAACAAACCAGTACACCTAAAAAATGTAAGTCATCCAGTATTCAGGCAACATTCAGATCTCCCCTGGTTGTCTCATACATGCTTTTTGTTTTGTTTTGGTTTGGGTTTTAGTGTTGGTTTTTCAATTCAAGGTCCTAACAATGCCCACAAATTGCTTTTGGCTAATATTTCTCTTGTCTCTTAGTGATAGATTCTTCTTCCTGTTTTTCTTTCCTCTTGTAATTGGTTTGTTGAAAAACTGGGTCATTTTACTTGTGGGGTTTTCCACATTCTGGATTTTGCTGATTACTTCTCCCTGGCCTCTGTATTTCCTGAAAATTGATATTTAGGCCTGGTCAGATTCAGAGTTGATACTTTGGCAAGAATCTTCCATAGGTGGACCAGTGGTTAAGATCCGCCTGCCAATGCAGGGGACACAGGTTCGATCTCTGGTCTGGGAAGATCCCACATGCCATGGGGCAACTAAGCCTGTGCACCACAACTACTGAGCTCACGAGCCACAACTACTGAAGCTCACGTGCCTAGAGCCCGTGCTCCGCAACAAGAGAGAAGGCACTGCAATGAGACACCCACACACAGCAACGAAGAGCAGCCCCTTCTCGCCACAACTAGAGAAAGCCCGCATGCAGCAACAAAGAGCCAGCACAGCCAAGAAAACCCCCCAAAAACCATATACTTTGAAAATGTCATCTTTAGCTGCTAAATAAAACTTAAAAAAAAAAAAGAATCCTTCATAGGTGCTGTGTGTGTGCTTCCTGTTTCATTGGAGGTACATAACGTCTGAGTATCTCTTTTTTCTGATTGTATTAAACTGTGGGTTCAATGTATCCACTCATTATCAAGGTCCCCATTAGCTTTTCATCTAATGGTTTTAGCAATCATTAATGATCATTTCTTAGATCCATCATTTCATTATAAGTTCCTCTTTCATTATTTTTGTTTGTTTTGTGTTTTCCTTTTTCATTTTTGACAAAAATAAATCATTGGAAACTTGCAAAATAATTTGTTGCCTTCTTATTGGAGTCATTCACTTTCTTAATTTCTGTAAACTAGTATACTTTTTAAAATTTCAAGAATTATATTACATAATTATTAATGTTGAGTATTATGTAATTACAATGAATTATATCTGTTACTCTTTCACTTAAGATATACCTTGTTTAATCTGATAAACTCAGAAGATATTGGGAAAATCAAAATATGAATTCCAATGCATCACAGCTGATTCAATATTTTTCCAATAAAAATAATTTTATCTCATCCCACATTTTAAATACATTTTTGTCAAAAATCTTAGAGGGCTTCCCTGGTGGCGCAGTGGTTAAGAATCTTCCTGCCAATGCAGGGGACACGGGTTTGAGCCCTGGTCCGGGAAGATTCCACATGCTACGGAGCAACTAAGCCCGTGCGCCACAACTACTGAGCCTGCGCTCTAGAGCCCGCGAACCACAACTATTGAAGCCCGTGAGCCTAGAGCCCGTGCTCCGCAACAAGAGAAGCCACCGCAGTGAGAAGCCCGTGCACTGCAATGAAGAGTAGCCCCCCGCTCGCCGCAACTAGAGAAAGCCCATGCGCAGCAACGACAGACCCAACACAGGCTAAAATAAATAAATAAATTTATTATTTTTTAAAGAGAAAAAAGAAAGAAAGAATTACACTTCAGGAGAGTTTTGGGTTTTTTGTTTGTTTTTCTCTTTGCTTCCTTTGAAGCAAAGTTTTCATTTATACAGATACAAAAGGTAGTACAAAAGAGGCTTCCCTTCTACCCTTTTCCTCCTCCACCCTGTTCCTTTCACCAGAGGTTATCAATGAGAAAGAATTTAAACATGAAATCTGTTGTAATCCTGTACATGCCTGGGGCAACATAAGAGAAACCATTTGAGGCTAATCTACAGCCCAGGAAGTGTTTGGGTATTGTAAAACCTTTGCTACGGAAGACTAAGTGTAGAAAGTTGGAAGCAGGGTCAACATAAAAAAGGCACAGAAGCAAAGAAGAGGATGAGGGACAAAGGAATGAAATAATGAGTCTGGGAGTGCTGAGTTATAACTATGAGTTATGTGTGAGCCCAAGGCAGGAACAGGAGTTTTCAGAAGTCCACAGAGCAGTTAAGATCAGAATAAATCCAGGTAACCAAGACCAGTCAATGTAGAACCTAGGCATGGAGTCAGGCCCCAAGACTGCCCCTCTTTTCTCAGACTGATTAATGATCTTGAGCCCCTACCCTCCAAAACTGCTTCACGGATAGAGAACCCTTACATTTTTTTTTTTTTTTTTTCCCTTACATTTTTGAGCTGAGAAGAAACTTAGAAATTATCTAACACATCTATTCTCAAGGACTTTGGTCTCAGGGCCGCATAATACTCTTAAAGATACTGAGGACCCCAAAAGGTTTGTTTATGTAGGCTACGTCTATCTATATTTACTATATTAAAAAGGAACACTGATGAATTTTTAAAAATATTTATTAATATATTTTAAAATAAAAATAATAAACACATTATATGTATAAGACTTTCTATGAAAAATAACTATATTTTCCAAAACAGAAAAAAATAAGTGAAAAGATCAGCATTATTTTTGAAAATTTCTTTAGTGCCTGACTTAACTGAAGACAGCTGGATTCTCTCTGCTTCTGTATTCAAGGTGTTTGATATCTCATGGAGTGGAGCCTCAGGAAAAACACTGTATACATACAAGAGTGGTTTGGAATGTACAGACTCCCCTGAAATGTCTTGGGAATCTCAGTAGTTCCTGGACCATGGTTTGAGAACTACTGATCTGATGTAATTTAGGATTACACTTTCCTGTAATGCCACTTATTAGCAATGTGACCTTCAGCAAGTTACTTGACCTGTCTAGACCTCAGCTTCCTTAGCTGTGAAGTTGGACTAATAACAGACTTGTGTGGATTCCTATAAATGTGTGTCCTCACAGTCATTTAAAATACAGAAGTGAGGGGCTTCCCTGGTGGTGCAGTAGTTGAGAGTCCACCTGCCGATGCAGGGGACACGGGTTCGTGACCCGGTCTGGGAAGATTCCACACGCCGCAGAGCGGCTGGGCCCATGAGCCATGGCCGCTGAGCCTGTGTGCCCAGAGCCTGTGCTCCGCAACGGGAGAGGCCACAACAGTGAGAGGCCCGCATATCGCAAAAGCAAAAAACAAACAAAAAAAAGACCAGAAGTGAGGTGATACTGATAAATGTGTAATAGAGTGTTTGGCCCATAGTAATCACTCAAATGATGACTCTTCTACTACTGTTGTTAATATTTGTTATGACAACATGCCAAGCATTGTGCCAGGCACCAAGGATCATATCAAAGTGAGTAAAATAGCCTGAGTCACTTAAGAGTAGGGGAGATAAAATAAATGCATAACTATAAGAACAAAAGATTATGACAAGAATGATAGAAGAGAGAGCGGTCAGACTCATTCTCAACAATATTAATGAATTGCTTCCTGTGTTTCAGGAGCAACACGCAGTAGGGGGCCAATATAGTGGAGAGGAAGGGTGGCAGGAGGTAAGGGGGGATATATGGAGAGATGGGGGTGGGCCATGGACACATTGTGTAGGCCTTGGTAGGCCAATGTGATTTGGGATATAAGGAGATGTTTTATGAGGAAGTACCATTTGAGTTAGAATTTTGAGAAGAGGTAGGATTTGGGAATAGAGTTGACATACACATTCTTTTATTTCCTCATCCAACAAACATTTGATTTTTCTGCTAAGTCTGCTCCACGTTGTACAAACGAAGGATCCCTACTTTCAAAGAAGATATCTTGCATTTAACTGTTTTTATAACAAATATAGGATCACTTGCTCCGCAAAAACTGGAACATACAGCAAAAATGAGCAAAAATGACAAAATAAGACCCACTCATAATCTCCCTAATCCACAGAACACCACTTCAGGACCAGGATTAAGGTGAGGTGAATTTTGCCTCAGGTGCAAAATTTCAGGGGAGGGGAAAGCGCTAAAAAAATCAGTAATATTTTAATTTTTTAAAGAATCAAAATTATTGCAAAAAATCCAGGATGACACAATACCTAAGGTTTTTTTGTTTGTTTGTTTTTTTTGCTGTATGCGGGACTCTCACCTTTAAGGTGAGGTGAATTTTGCCTCAGGTGCAAAATTTCAGGGGAGGGGAAAGCGCTAAAAAAATCAGTAATATTTTAATTTTTTAAAGAATCAAAATTATTGCAAAAAATCCAGGATGACACAATACCTAAGGTTTTTTTTGTTTGTTTGTTTTTTTGCTGTATGCGGGACTCTCACTGTTGTGGCCTCTCCCATTGCCGGGCACAGGCTCCGGAAGCGCCGGCTTAGCGGCCATGGCTCACGGGCCCAGCCGCTCCGTGGCATGTGGGATCTTCCCGGATGGGGCACGAACCCGTGTCCCTGCATCGGCAGGCGGACTCTCAACCACTGCGCCACCAGGGAAGCCCAATACCTAAGTCTTAAAGAAAAGCAGGCTCCAACCCTGTGCTTGCCCCACTCAGCCTCACTGACTGTGCTTGGTTATTTTCTGTATGTTCCTTCTTCCCAACAGATCCATTCTCTGCCCTTCTCAGCCCTGCTCTGGTCCCTGGGGGGCTCGTCCCTGAGGACTGCATCAATGGGCTTCTTTGCCTTCTGGTTTCCAGTAGGATTCAACCAACAGGAGGCACCTATTAGAAACCAGAGGGTGGGAGGAGAGAGAGGTTGGAATATTTCTTTTCCCCACTCCAACCCTTCTCATCACCTATTGGAAGGAGACCCTAGAGCTGGAGTAGTGGGGCCACCTGGGCCCCCCGCTTTGTTACAGATCTGAGGAATTCAAGGTGGGGAGCAGCAGACCCGTACTGGGTTCTTTCGGCATCCTGCGGACAGGTTGTGTGTGAAGCTTCAGGACTCAGCTTCCCCAAGGTCCACCTGCCAGTTTCAACCCTAAGCCGGCTGACCAGTGGTTTTGTCCATAGGGAGCCTGAAGAAGCTGGAAGAGCAGGCCTGCCAGTGTAGACTTCCTCCTTGCCCCTTAAATAAACTGTGCTCACTTTCATTCAGTCCTCAGCACCTGTTGATTACACTTCATGCCTGTCTGATTACAGGTTTGAAAAGTCAGGAAGAATATTCACCACATAATAGAAAACATGCCCCAGGGGCCCAGAGGAGTTAGCTCCCTCCCCGGGCTCTCCAGGGAGGCCCGCAAGAGCCCCTGGGAGGGAGGCGGGGCAGTGAGTAGAGGAGGATGTGGTGGTGAAGGTAGATCTCCTCAGAAGGAGGAAACAAAGTTCCTGGGTGACAGAAGTGTGAGAAAACGGGGCAAAGTGAAGTGAGGCGTGAGCACCCACGCTGGAAACGCAGTGAAGCAGAAAAAGCAGCCGTGCTGTGAGGAGCGCCCAGGAGGGGATAAGGTGGCGTGAGACGCGAGACGCGAGACGCGCGACGCGCTCAGCAAACAGCACAGGGAGTTGGCCTGGGTGTCCCTGAGGTGAACACCATTGCCCTGATGGCTACTGGGGGGCTGTGAAAACTCCCTTCCCAAACATTTGAAAGCAGGAAGGAAATGAATCTAGCTGGGGATGGTTTTAGGTGTTGCCCCTTTATCTTTTGCTCAGACTGTTGGCCAAGTTCAGAAGTTTCCACTTTGCCTTTAGATTCTCTCGCTTTGGATTCACAACCCCCTCATCACCCCTGTAATCCCACAGGGGAGACAGACATGTAGAGCAACGTGCATAACTGCAGAGGCCTGTACAACCCAGAGACCATTGCAGTGGGGCAGGGAGGGAGGAGACTGAACTGAGCAGCGGGGTAAGGAAACCTTGCACAGACAAGGCATGTCTGAACAGAGTTTAGAAGGCTTAAAAGGAGTGTGTCAGGTGGAATGGGAGCAAAATGGAGAAAACATTCTAGAGAAAACATGACACAAGATTTTAGATAAGGTACTTATCCTTCCTGACTAAATTCCACTTGCATAAAAAACAGTGACACCCACCTAACAAATATAATTAGTGGATTATGAAACACTTTTTGAGGACAAAATGACATCCTCACACCTGAAAGGTAAATGCTACCACAACTCAGGTGAAATGTGCTCTTAAGAAAAGCACTTAGAATAGTTTATTCCGATGTTGATTCTGGTTTTGGTTACATGGAGTCTTGTTCATTCTTACATCTGACCTCTACCCCTGGCTATAATTAGTTTTTCACAGAATTAGACCAGCAGAGGCCAGGGGAGTGTATGGAAAGCAAAATAGAAGAAAATGAGACAACCCAATAGCCGGAGCGGGGAAGAAACAATTCATGGACCCCCAATGCACAACAGGCTAAATGACTGTCAGGGAGAGAATAGCAAACCTTTTCATCTCAAAATAATTCCTTGGTCACTGGCATCCAGCAGAAATCTAGACTTTAATAAGACATGTGATTTAAAAATAAACGGGGGACTTCCCTGGTGGCACAGTGGTTAGGAATCCACCTGCTAATGCGGGGGATACAGGTTCAATTCCTGGTCCAGGAGGATCCCACATGCCTCGAAGCAACTAAACCCATGCACCACAACTACTGAGCCTGCGCTCTACAGCCCGCGAGCCACAACTACTGAAGCCCACGCGCCTAGAGCCCATGCTCCGCAACAAGAGAAGCCACCGCAATGAGAAGCCCGTGCACTGCAAGGACGAGTAGCCCCCGCTCACGGCAACTAGAGAAAGCCCACGTGCAGCAACGAAGACCCAACGCAGCCAAAAATAAATAAATGGATTAATTTATAAAAAAGATAAATGGGAGCATAATATTATTTTGTATTAAATTATTTGATATGACTATTAGCCATATTTCTGCAAAAACCATCCCACACCATGCTGCTAGAATTTAGCAGCTAAGATTGACCCAACCCTTCATTATGTCACTCCCTTGCTCAAAAGTTAACTATCCCCTGCTGAGTAAAAGATAATGTTAAAATGTCCCTAACCTTATATTCAAGGATCTCCACGACTGGGCTCCATCCTGCCCTACCACTCCCAGACATTTTTTTTTTTTTTTTTTTTTACTATTTCTCTGTAGAAACTCTCTTCTTAGGCAAAACTAGTTTGCTCAGTGTCCCCAAAACATGCGATACCATGTGATTGTTGCTGACCTTTCATAAGGATAATATTCTTGCCTTTCTCCCCACCCCCATACCTGACTAGGCTACTAGATATGATATTTTCCTCTGTAGACCCCTAGAGGAAGTTCTCTCTTTCTCTTTTTTTTATATTAACACAAATACTTTTTTTTTAAGCCATGCAAATTTTTTGACATGATTTAGGAAATATCAGTAGTTCACAATGGTTTGGTATTGTGTACTGAAGATAATAGTAAAGATATCTAGACTGAGTCATATCCATTTACACTCTACCCTTTAAAGTGTACTTACAGTATTTAGATTATCTTTAAACGGATCTATACAACATAATAAAATATAAAATAGATTGCGCAATGTTTAAGAAATAGTCGTTGTACTTGAGGTAGAAAAAAGCTTTAATCTGTGATGAGTGTTTACTATATACTGTAGCTTCACATATCTTGCTGAACTAGGCTTTCTGTGGGTGTGTCCATTTGATTACACTGTTTAACTATGGGGAATTTTGCACCTGTTGTGCACAAAGAAGTAAGGCCCTTTGTAAAGGTTGAACAAAGGTTCATTCATTCATTCCTTTCACAAGATTTCACTGTGCACCTTCTAGGTGGCAGGCACTGTGCTAGGTGACAGATGTACACAGATAAAAGTGTCCTGTCCTAAGGGAGATCCCTAACATTAGTTCAGGAGACAGGGCTAAGGCTTGTAGCAGAGCTATACCCAAGGGACTCTGTGTCAATGATCCAGTGCCATAATAATGCTAAGTAGTAACCAACCACATAACTTTAGTGATTGAAACAGTAACTGTTCATTTCGGTGGTTGCCTCAGCACTTCTGCTGATTTGGGTTGGGCTCAATGAAGTGTCTGGGGGTTAGGTGCTGCTGGCTGACCTAGGATGGCCTCACCATGTCGATCTAGCTCTGTTTCATGTGTCTCTCATCCTCCAGCAGGTATGTTCTCATGGCACTGGCTTAGACACAAGAGGAAGAGCTTGCTCTTGATGAGTTTTAAGCTTTTGCTTTAAAATATCCCATTGGTTAAAGCAAGCTGCATGGCTGAGACCAGAATCAGAGTTATATGGCACAGGGCATGGATACAGAGATGGAAGAATGGGGGTTGACCTAGCAATCTATCACAGGCTCTGAACACACACACCAGGGGCACCTAACTCAGCCTAGGGAGATGAGGAATGGTTTCTCCAAGAAGGTTATGTTGACTTGAGTAGAATTTTGAAAGAGAAGATGGAAGTTAGCTAGGGAATAAAGAAGATGCTTTAAACAGAGCAATCCACATGAGCTATTGTAAGTACTTCCACATTTTTGCCTCATAGATGCAAATACCCTTTGCCTGTTAACCTTTTCCCCCTTTCCCATTTGGAATTTAGATTTGAGTTCTACATGTGCAGCAAACTTCTTACGACCATAAGGCAGTAAGTGTCAGGTTGAAGGTCTGCAGAAAGATGGCACTTAACACATCACTGAGCCACTGTTAAGAGCCCCAACTGACTATGCCCAGACTTCTTGTCATACGAGTCAGCACCAGAAACTCCTGTAAAATCCCCTGAAGAATGACCTTGTTCTTCAGTGTTCCACACTCCACCCCTTTCTTCCTTCAATCAAAACTCCCATTTGTTCAGTCGAGCTGACTCCAGGTGCTTTGCATCATTTGCAGAAATGGTGACACTATTCATCTCCAGAATGACATTTCTAAATTTCTAGAATTTCAGGTGCCCTTATTGTCCTTATTGCTGCTTCCAGACCATTCTGCTTCCCTCCTTCCCAAAAGCGTCCAGCTTTGATTCTGATGTTAACCAGACTGTGCTACCCTCATTGCCGTCATGTGGCCACTACCACTCTCCAACCCTGCTCCCACATAACCTCAGTATCCTTATAGATGATGCTTCCAAAACACTAATTTCTAAAATCCCTGACCGCCTCTCCTCTAAAAATTTGTCCTCCATTGTAGCTCAGTTATTCCCTTTGTGTCCTTGTTTCACCTCTTATCTCACTTAGATTCTGTGGTTTGTTATTATAATCACTCCTTCGAATATAACCTTGGTTCCCTTTCCCCTCTCTCTCGCTTCATTGTACTTTTCTGACAGAACACAAGCCTTAATAAAATCTAACCTTCCACCTATGCATGCACAAGTGGGCAGCTGAACATGACTGGAAAATTCACATACCTCTGCTAACTGCTCTCACTTTAAGTTTATGACCACTCACCTTAAAAAGGCCTTCAATGTCACTCATCAATTCTACTTACATTATCCTAGCACAGTCATTAACGCATTCTCACAGATGGCCATTCCATACCTTCCCCTCTCTTTTCAAACTTTTCATAACTTCTTCCCCATCCTAAGATGACAACCTTGTCTCCTAGTTCACTGAGAAAATAAAAATAAGAAGAGAAAGTCCACAAGGTTCCCACCTCCCCGCATCCATGCTCATCTACTCTGCCTTCCCTCCTATCAATAATGATGAATGGTATGTGCTCCTAACTTGGGCCAACTCCTCCACTTGTGTACACCTGATTCCATCACTCCAACCATTCTCCTCTCTCTCCTGGATCATTTCCCTCAGCAAATAAACAAGCCATTATTTCTCTCATCTTCAAAAACAACAACTGTCTCTTGATCTCACTTCTCTTTCCAGCTACGGTCCCATTTCTCCTCCCCTTCAGACAATGAGAATTGGCTATTTTCCCATCTCCAAACCTTTCCTCCCATCAGATTTTCATGCTTATGACTCCACAGAATGTCCTCTTGTCAAGGTTATGAATGACATCCAAACTGCTATATCTAATGGTCAATATCTATCCTTAATCTTTCTGAAGCTTTAAACACAATTGATTACTCCTTTCTCCCTGTAACACTTTCTTCTCTTGGCACCATACACACTTTGTTTTCTGCCTATCTTGCTGGGGACTCCTTGGTTTCTTTTGTCCTCTTCTCCAACTTCTCACTCTTCATGAGTGCTTTTATCCAGCCTTGTGGCTCTCTATGTTGATGATTCTCAAATATACATTTCAAGCCCAGACCTCTCCTTTGAATTCTATATATGTATGCATATACATATATCTAACTACCTGATCAACATTCCCACTTGGTTGTCCAATAGGCATCTTGAACTTAACACATCCAAAACCAAATTCTTGATTTCTACACCAAAGTCTAATTCTTCCCATCTTTGAAAATGGCAACCATACACTTGAGTCAGCCTTGACTCCTCTCTTACTCTCATTTCCACATCTGATCCATCAGTGAATTATTTGACTCTACCTTTAAAAATATATGTTTTAATAGATATTTTAGAATCCACTACCTCCACTGCTACTACCCTGATCCGAGACAATGGTCTCTTGCCTAGCCTCCTAGCTGACCTCCCAGCTTCTGCCCTTGACCCTCTTATGGGTTATTCCCCTCACTGTAACCCAAATGATCCCTTAGAATATGTCATTCCTAAACTTATACCCTCCAGTAGCTTCCCATTTCACCCTACGTCAGAGTCAAACTCCAACTAATAAGGTCTACTGCACTCCTCCACCATTTGTCCCATCTTGCCTTTGCTTCCTTGCCACCTCCTCTCTTATGCTCTCCTTGCTAACTCACTCTGATCAGTCACACTGCTTTCCTTGTGACTCCTGGCTTAGCACCTCTGCACTTGCCTGTTTCTTTTGCCTAGAATGGTCTTTCCTCAGGTATTTTCCTCACCTCCTTTAGGTTCTCGCCAAAATGTTACTTTCCCTGACCCTTCTATTAAAAATTGGAAAACGGAGTTCCCTGGTCGTCCAGTGGTTAAGACTCCGTGCTTCCAATGAAGGGGGCCTGGGTTTCATCCGCAGTCAGGGAACTAGATCCCACATACATGCCGCAACTAAGAGTCTGCATGCCACAATGAAGATCCTGTGTGCCACAACTAAAAAATCAATAAATAAATACATAAATAAAAAATAAAAATTGGAACAACCCCACCCCTGGTCACAATTTCTTCTTTCCTTATTTTTCTCCATAGCACTTATCACAATCTGATATACTACACATTTATGTGTTTGTTCCCCACCCAACAGAATGCAAGCTCCACAGACACAGAGAATTTTGCCTGTTTTGTTCACTGCTGTTTTCAGGGCCTAGAGTAGTGCCTGGAGTGTAAGAGACACCCAACAAGTATTTCTGGAATTTACTGCATGAAGGAGATTATGATGGAGAGTACAGAAACAACAGCACTTGAAAAAAATACTTATTGGCATGCCAAGCTTTCATCTTGCCTATAATGAGCTCCACTGCAGCATTTCCAGCAGAAAGGTGATAGGGATCAGATCTGTACAATGAAAGATCACTCTGGCTGTAGGGTGGAGCATAGACTGGAGGGGTGGGATCGGAGGTGGAGGGAATAGTTGAGGGGCTGTTGGCAGAGATTCAAGCAAGGAAAACTGAGAGTCTGAGCAAAGACAGTGGCTATGGACATAAAGGGAAAGGGAGCAAATTTGACAGTTACTTGGGGGTAGAACAGACAGACCTTGGCGATCAATGTGATACATGGAATACAGCCCAACAGAAGACACCCTTTTATTCTCCCCAGATTTCATCCCCAGAAACTCCTTGACTGGCCCTCATGGATCACCTGTAGCAGTCTCCATGGATTTTTGAAAGCCTGGAGGCGGAATCCTCAGATCACATCCTGTCCTGACTCCAGGTAAGGCATCATCCAACAATGTCAAGCTCCTGAACCACCAAGAACTTACAAGTCTGGGCTCTACAAGGAACTCCTGGCTCTATTTCCCATTTTCTCACCCACTCTGACCTGTTAAGGAGACTTAAGCAAGCAAGAACCAACAAGAAACTTAAAACCGTGTTTACCTTTTACCTCCTACTGACCTACCTTAATTCAGCTTGTTCTCCCAGTGTTGACTGAAATAGATACTTCTAATACAGAGATAAGGGCTATCCTATTGCCAGGGGATCCCCACCCAGGTGTCCTCCCTCAGGGCCCAGCTCAAGGAAGCAAGTTCTACTGAAGGCCGTTGTCCATTTGATAATAGGATTTACAGCCTATTCCCTTCCTGGCATACTTCTTCAGAAGGTCTTGGCTCCCTAGGACGCTAAGGTCCAACTAACTGCTACAGTCTACAGATGCTTAGCCAAAACAAATCTCCAGTCCTCCAGAATTCATTCTTTAAACCCAGCCGCTTAGCCAGTACCCTGGTTGGGACTGACACCAGGCTTTCGTAAGCCACACAGGGCTGGTGAACAATGGAGGGAGTGTAACGTCACTCAAGTTTCAGGCCTTAACATCCACACTGCAGGCTGATGCATACTGAGTGAAATGAGGAGTGCTGGAGCCCCTACACGAAAAGAAACGCAAGGAAAGCTGGACTGTGCTTTTAGTGTCACTGTGGACAGTAAAGACGGGTAGCCAAGTACAGCAGTTGAGAAACTCCAATCCTAGTACACAAGGAGTGATGGTCTGGGTGAAGGTAGCAGGAATGTGTAGTGTAACCAGCATAGAAATCCTTCTTGATCTCTTGAGAAAATCAGACTCTGGTTCAGGGGCTGACCAAGGATTTCTTCACCATTCAGATGGGTCCCCAGACTGTAAAGATCCAAGAGCAAATGACGGAGCTCAGAGCTCTGCTGTATAGTGGTCCCTGGGAGAAATCTCTCTCCACAAAATCACTGTTTGAGAAGCACCTGAAGTGCGTGCAGACTTTTGTAAGGATTCTTAACTTGGGACCCCTTGAAATTGGATGATTTGCAAATGTGCGTTTTTCTAGAGAGAAGGTCTTTATCTTTCATCAGATTCTCTGAGACTCAAAAAGAAAGGGACTGGAGGAGCCGGGCGTCCCGGGCGAGGGGCAGGCGGCTGTACCGGCCCCGGCAGCCGCGAGCGGCGCAGCCCGGTCCCGGCCGGGGGTCGCCAGCGAGCCGCCGCCGGCTTCATTCATTCCCGCGGCTCCGCCTCCTTTCCCGGGCTCAGGCGGCGCCTCCCAGAGGATGGCATTCCCTGTGGATATGCTGGATAATTGCAGTCATGAGGAAATGGAAAATTCTTCTGAAGATTACATGTCAGGTCTCAGGTGTGGGGACCCTGAAAATCCTGAATGTTCTTCTCTTCTCAATATTACGATTCCCATTAGCCTATCAGATGTAGGCTTTGTACCTCTCTATGGTGGAGATCAGACCCAGAAAGTTCTTGCTCTTTCTGCACCCGAGGACTCACTCACAGCCGCGGCACTTTACCTTGCTGGTCAGTGGTGGGCTATTGATGATACTGTGAAAACATCTGTCCCTTCTAGAGAGAGACTTAAGCAGGTGAAACTCTTGGGGAGAGAGGGGTTCTGTACTGAATCGAATTATTTACAGAAAGCAGGAAATGGAGAGAAATGAGATCCCATTCCCGGGTCATAGCAGTACTGATTATGCTAAGATTCTGTGGAAGAAAGGAGAGGCCACTGGGTTTTATCCAGTTAAGCCTACAGGAAGCATATGTGCCTCGTTTCTTACCCAAAGCTACCAACTGCCAGTTGTTGATACAATGTTCATAAGAAAGAAATATAGAGGCAAAGACTTTGGGCTTCATATGCTGGAGGACTTTGTTGATTCCTTCACAGAAGATGCACTTGGCTTGTGGTATCCACTGACCTCTCTTATGTACACAGCTTGCAACCAGTGCTTTGAAAAATATCCAGGAGACCATGAACTGCTTTGGGAAGTTGAAGGTGTTGGACACTGGTACCAGAGAATACCAATCACCAGAGCATTACAAAGAGAAACGTGTAAAATGACTGCAGTTTCTCAAAATGAAGCTAAAAGACCTGTGTCTGGAGAATATGGTCTTGCATCTGTTCCAGACTATGAAGCAGGAGCTGAAGACAGTCTGTCTAGTGAGATGCAGCTAACTATTGATTCTCTAAAAGATGCCTTTGCAAGCACTTCTGAAGTTACGATAAAACACCTGTTTCCACTCGTACTCGAAGTAGTCATCTAAAGCGGCCAAAGATTGGAAAACGGTTTCAGGATTCTGAATTTAGTAGTTCTCAAGGGGAAGATGAAAAGACTCCCCAGACTTCACCTACAGCTTCAGTGAACAAACTGGAGTCTACTGCACGAATATCAGAGAGCTCAGAAAAATTCTTGGAAGAAGAACCCGAACAGGCTGTGATTGAATCTGAAGATGAAAGTAGTGATAAAAATGTTCGACCAGCACCAGAAACCCAGCCAGGCCTGGAAAAGCAAGAAGGTGAAAAGGAATCTGAATTAGAGCCTATGAATGATGAGATAATGGATGATACTCTTAAGACTTCACTTATAACAGAAGAGGAGGACTCCACTAGTGAAGTTTTAGGTGAAGAATTAAAATTGCAGTTTTGGGGCTTCCCTGGTGGTGCAGTGGTTAAGAGTCCGCCTGCTGATGCAGGGGACACGGGTTGGTGCCCCGGTCCGGGAAGATCCCACATGCCGCGGAGAGGCTGGGCCCGTGAGCCATGGCCGCTGAGCTTGCGCGTCTGGAGCCTGTGCTCCACAACAGGAGAGGCCACAACAGTGAGAGGCCCGTGTACCGCAAAAAAAAATAATAATAATAATAAAAATAAAATATAATAAAATTGCAGTCTTTTAATGCCAGTGAAGACTCTACGAATCTTGTTCCACTGGTGGTAGAATCTTCAAAATCTCCTGAGGCTGTTGCATAGGATAAGACTTCACATGTAACTGACTCAGAAATGTCGCTAGATGAAGGCCCATCTGATGACAAGGGGCACACTGAAGAGAGGCTGCCTCTAGTTTCAAGAAAGAAAGCACATTTTGGGAGTTCAGACAATGTGGCTACTATCCCAAATGAAGAATGGTTTTCCAAATTCCGTGATAACTGAATTTTCTGAAGAATCGATTCCTGAAAATGTATCACCCAACACTACTGCCTCATTGGAAGACCAGGGTGAGGAGCGGGTAGCCGAGCCTCAGGAAACATCTCCAGCTCTTCCTCAGACCTCTTTAATAGAGGCTGAACTTGAAGATGTGCCATTTGCACAGAATGCAGGACAGAAGAGCCAGTCAGAGGAGCAGTCTGAAAGCATATTCTGAGCAACTGGATCAGCTGACACAATCAACAGAGAAGACTGTGGACAGCAGCTCAGAGGAGATAGAAGTGGAAGTGCCTGTGGTCGACAGGCGGGATTTGATTTAAGAAGAAAGGCCAAAGGGCACAAAGGACCTGCGAAGAAGAAAGCCAAGCTGACCTGAATGAGGAAGAAATGCAGATAACATAATTGTTGTTTTTAAAATATGGCAGTGAATAAATAGCATGGGGCACAGGACAAAAACTCCAAATTTTCAATTTGAACTTATTTATGATGCTGCTTTTCCCTCCCCTGTAGGACCTAGGATACACCGTTCTTTTTAATTTTTCAGGCTATTTTGTGTAAATACAATTTTTTTCATTTTTATTAACCATGTTTCGATTTTGGGAAACCATATCATACTATATTTTCTTTAGCAGTTGGGGATATCTGACCAGCAATATTTCAGAAAATATAAATTAAAAAATGTGAAAGTAGTAGGGTTTCCATCAATTGTAAGGATCACAGAAATCTTTTATACTAAGGGTTTTAATAGTAATCTCCGTGAAGGTTCTAGAAGTTTTATCTTAAATTTCAAAACTAATCACCATTTTTTAAAATGTAGGCATGCTTAAACAAAAATGTCAGTAAATTAGGATAAATGCAACTTCAACTAAATGAGAGCACAAATTTGGAAATTTATGGTCAAAGGTTTATGAAGGTGGCATTTGGGCCTCTTAGTTCTTAGTTGTAGGTGCAATCTCTTCCTTTGACTTCAATGTCTGTGGAAAGGCACAAACAAAATCTGTTTCCGGTTCACTCTTGATAATATCTGATATTAACAGTACCGCTAGGGATTTAACTCTGGCCTGTAGGCACTCGTATAATTATTTAAAATTTCATTTGAATCTGGGGACTGTACTTTTGACCCCACCCAGTTAACATGTATACTTTGGAAGTGTGAGAACACTTCCTAAGGCTTCTCCTTAATCCTGCCACTGCCTTTATTCTAGAATCTTCATTATATTCCCCTCACTTTCATCCACTTCCCTAACTCATGGAGTGATTCCTGTCAAAAGATCTTTTTGCCTGCCTGTCAGCTTATGCCCTTGGCTTCCATTTTTGGTAGGTTTGGAACTGCGCCCCACATTCTTAGACCTAGAGGGCAGGAATAAGCTGCCCTAGGAGGCATAGCTACAAGAGCTTAAATCAGATTGGAGGCTTCATTTGTCCCTTTTGGCTTGCTCGCTCTTGATTTGTTCTGTGCGGACAGGTTACAATCTAGCCTGTGTGTACGTTGAGGTTGCCTTTGCCTGGGTAAACTAAAGATAAAAAAACATCCTCAATTGTTTATTTTCGTAAAATAATTTATTTAAAAATGAACAAAATGGTTATTCTTAGAATCCAAAGAGAATCTTAAAACAATCCTACTCTTTGGAAGTATTATGTGTACTCAAATTTTCATGTAAGTTTGGGAATGCTTTGAGGCCATTTAGATTATTATTTTTTTTTTTTTTTCTTTTGCGGTACGCGGACCTCTCACTGTTGTGGCCTCTCCCGTCGCGGAGCACAGGCTCCGGACGCGCAGGCTCAGCGGCCATGGCTCAAGGGCCCAGCCGCTCCGTGGCATGTGGGATCTTCCCAGACCGGGGCACGAACCCGCGTTCTCTGCATCAGTAGGCGGACTCTCAACCACTGCGCCACCAGGGAAGCCCTAGATTGTTTTTAAAACCTCTTGGTCCTTACATGAAAAAAAATGTGTTATGACTTTGTGACATTATTTGAGGTGCTAAGGATTGATGTTGAAGGTTTATTCAGTCTACAGTCAGGTGATACTAAATTTTATTTTGGGATGTTGGCATTTTAGGAAGATTTAAAGTTGAGGTAAAAATCTTTAGCAGACAGGGCTTCCCTGGTGGCGCAGTGGTTGGGGGTCTGCCTGCCGATGCAGGGAGATGCATCTGCCTGCCGATGCAGGGTCTGGGAGGATCCCGCATGCCGCGGAGCGGCTGGGCCCGTGAGCCATGGCCACTGAGCCTGCGCGTCCAGAGCCTGTGCTCCGCGGCGGGAGAGGCCGCAGCGGTGACGGGCCTGCGTACCGCAAAAAAAAAAAAAGGTGTAGTTTAAGACTGAGCTCACTGACAACTCTTGATGTGTGAATATAGTTGCTGAGGTTTACAAAAAAGAAATGTGTAGTTATTCATATATGACCACTATGGACTCGCAGTATAAATTTATACTTGTTAAACTTGTTTGCTTTAAACAGTAGGTGCATTTTAAGCAGTTTCAAAACTTTCTGTTCAGCACACAATTTTTGTCCATATTATCTCTGACAGAAAATGTTATTTTGGACTCTCAACCACTGCGCCACCAGGGAAGCCCCCGAAACAGATTTTAATGTAAATAAAGAATTTATACTAACATTACTCATCTGTGTAACAGTATCTTAGAAATTTCTGCCTTGTATGTCCACTAGTAGCCATACTGTGTTTGAAGTGTTAACCTAGTCTTTCATGGGTGTGATTAGTTACAAATGTTTATGCTTCTGTTTGCATACTTAGTATCAAGCTTTATTTGTACAAGATAGTTTAACTTGCTTATTTTTGGTTGTGAAAAATAAGCAAACCTCAGTTCTGTATCCAGTGCTTACCTTCAGTCCATTTTTTTTTCTTTCACCCTCCAAAACTTGTCATTCACACCTTCCCCATTTCTATTAGCGGCAAAATCATTTGTTAAAATCTAATTGTAAGGAAGGTTCTGCTTCTGTTATCCTGAAGTAATTGTATCATACTGGATAGTAATTCCCAAGGAACTAGCCTTTCTTTTCCTTAATGTCTGTGTGTTCTAAAACTTCTACATCTACAATTTAGAAAAGATGTTACATTATTCAGAATAGCGAGACTTACTCAAGTACTTACAATTGTTTTCTTGGTAGTTTCTTTTTTCTAATTTAAAAAAAAATTTTTAACAGTAGTAATTAAACCTATATTTTGTGATTGTTTCCTGGTCTGTGTTTTGAAATTCCTTCCCTTTTCCCTAATATCATTGGTGAAGATGTGTTTAGATATTGAATTTGTTTAGACACTGATTTTGTTTAAGGCACAATTAATCACATTGGTTGTATTTTCAAGACAGACTTAAAAAAATAAACAGAATTGAAAGCAAAAACAAAAACAAAAAAAAGAAAAGGACTGGATCTGTACAACCTTAACTGCACTTTCCAAAATGGTAGCATTAGCCACATTTCAAGTGTCCAATGTCCACAAGTGGTAGTTGCCACTGTATTTGTGCAAAAACATTCCTCACCACAGAAAGTTCTATTGGACAGTGCTGCCTTAAAGAAATGGTCCATGGTCATGTAGGAAGGTAACATTACCTGATGAGTAAGCCTGGGCTTTGAACAGACCTGGGGCTGAGTCCAGATTTTGCCACTATAAACCATGTAACTGTGGATACATTATTTAACTTCTCCAAACCTCTATTCCATCATTTGGAAATTATGAAATTTACCTCCTAAGGCCATGGCAAAGACAATGTGATAACCCAAATAAATGTGAAGTATAGTACCTGGTTTGTCGCAAGCTGAAGGAGCAGTAGCTACAATGATCTTCTTTCATAACCTTCACGCTCCATAATTCCTTTTTGGAAGTGCCCTCTGTTTTGGATACCCTGAGTTTTCGATTAATTACCTATTTCTTTTTTTTTTTTTTGGCTGTGCCACACAGCATAGGGGATCTTAGTTCCCCAACCAGGGATTGAACCCACACCCCCTGCATTGGGAGTGTGAAGTCTTAACCACTGGACTGCCAGGGAAGTCCCATGAATACCTATTTCTTAACGACTGCTTCCAGCCAGCCTTTCCAGAAGTTCTTCCTAACTGACTTATGAATCACAAATTAAAGAGGCTAAGATCTGTGGTATTACACGTAAGGAAGGAGGTGTGATGGCTACTTGCACTGAGCACTGTGGGAGGTGCTTCATTAATCATTAAGAACACTGTGTTTGGGGCTTCCTCGGTAGCACAGTGGTTAAGAATCTGCCTGCCAATGCAGGGGACAAGGGTTTGATCCCTGGTCCAGGAAGATTCCACATGCCGTGGAGCAACTAAGCCCGTGCACCACAACTACTGAGACTGTGCTCTAGAGCCTGCGAGCCACAACTACTGAAGCCTATGCACCTAGAGCCCGTGCACCGCAACAAAGAGTAGCCCCCTCTCGCCGCAACTAGAGAAAGCCCGCACACAGCAACAAAGACCCAACACAACCAAAAAAAAAAAAAAAAAATCACTTTTTTGTCACAGAATTATATTCAAATGGAAATATAAAAAAAAAAAAAAAGATCACTGTATTTGTCACAGAATTATATGCAAATGCAATAAGGAAAAATTGGAAACAATCTAAACATCTGTCAATAGAATCCTGGAATACTGGCATATGATAAATCCATTCAAAGTAATGTCTGCCAGAAATATGTGTTGAGATGGGTAAATGCTCACAATATAATGTGAGTGAAAAAAGCAGATCTAACCCCCACGACCCAGCCTCTATTAGAGACACATGTATAAACGTGTGCCAGGAGACATGTCAAGAATATTCAGTCATAGTTCCAAACTATGAACAACTCAAATGTCCATTACCATGAGCATGGACAAATTGCGTCATATTTATACGTGGAATATTACACAGTAATAAAAAAAAAGCCATAACTGTATGTAACAATGTGATGAAACTTACGAGGATAAAATGAAATGAAAAAAGCAAATCTCAAAAGAATACATGTGCTATAATTCTACCTAGAAAGAGGTCATATTGGGGAAAATTCAATTGCACTGCTTAAGGTGATAAACAATATGGAAGAATAAGGAGCTGCTTACCTTGGAAGTGGTCACCTCTGAATGATGAGGGAAGGGGGAGGATGTGAGAGTGAAGAGGTACTAAGCCAGCTTTGGCAATGTTCTGTTTTTTGGGTGTTTTATTTTGGAGTGGTAGTTCCTTTATACTATTTGTTAAATTGTACCTTTATACCTTAATTTTAATTTCATAATTTAAAATGTTTTAAGGACAAAGGAAAAAGAAATACAAAACTATATTTTCAGTGTGATCCCAATTATACAGATTTCTGCAGGCATGGGAAAAACGATCAATGGTGCTCTTCTCTCGGCAGCAAAATGTAAAGAGATTTGTGTTGTCTTCTTTATACATTTTGTATTTTTCAAATTTTTTATAATTAGCAAGTATTACTTTTATAGTAAGAATAAAAGCAGAACTACCAACGGCCCAGTTTTGCTCTTCAATTTACGTCTCTGCAATGGAGTCACTTCGAGGAAGAGAAATTTCTCTTCCACCTGCTAGAGAGAAACAGGAAGGGAGAGAAGGCCACACGACTGATATCAATACAAGGCACCACCACAGGTCTGGTTATTTGTGCTTATGATAAGGCCTTAGGGGGCTCAGCTGATTGAAACCAGCAAATATACTGCCTAGATTATCCCAGAACTCACACAACTCTGTCCGTTCTCTCTTTCAAGGCCTTGGAAAATAAGCCAACAGCCGAGAAAGAAAAAAAGAGGTGTTATTATGATTCTATAATAACTACCACTTTTAAACTCATTATTGTCATAATATTGCGTTAGGGGTGTTATATGCATGAATCCAATCCTAACATTCACAAGAATTCCATTAGATGAACATATATTTTACACTGATACTTTACACCTTATTTTACAGTGATATTCTAGGGCTCAGAGAGGTGGAATGACTTGCCCAGACGTCTGACTCCAAAATCAGTCGCTTTTACACTCCACCACAATTTACCTTTATTCCTGTACATGTTGTAAAAAGAGCTTCCTCATCTTTTTTTTCCTTCCTCATAGCCAAGATAAGCCAAGCGAAATGTTGATTCTATCTTCCCCAGAGAGTGACAGTCCATTTAATTCCAACAATAAACTCGCCTCCAGGAAGAAAGGACTATATAAAGGTCTGTGTGAATTACACAGTGATTATGAAGTTAATAATGTGACAAATCCAGTGGCTGAATCTATGACTACCTGACATAGTCCAAGAATATACAGTGTAAGAGGCTCTTAGCCGCCCACGAAAGAGAAGTCAGTTTGTGCCTGTGCTACACTATAGGCGACTTCTCTTCTGGATCTCCCCTCTCTATGAAAGGGAGTAAACATTTATCGAATAGTTTCTGAATTAATCAGTGTCCTGGAAGCTATACAGGCTATTTTTCGTGGCAGACTCAAGGCTTGGGACTTCTGGTGTGTTGCTTTATATAATCTGGCCTTTGACCTGAAGACTTCCCTTTAGTGATCTGCATATTTTTGCCTGTACAATCAACCCTTCCTCCGTATCTGCAAGGGAATTGGTTCCAGGACCCTCGCTGATACCATGCTCAAGTCCCTTACATAAAATGGTGTAGTATATGCATATAACCTATACACATCCTCCTGTATACTTTAAATCATCTCAAGATTACATTGTAATACAATGTAAATGCTATGTAAATAGTTGTAAATACACTGTAAATGCTATATTAATAATTGCCTGTGCCTGGCAAATTCCAGTTTTGCTATTTGGAACTTACTGGAAAAAAATTTCCCTGGAAAAAACCAGGGAAGCTCTAAGTTTAAAATTGAATAAAAAATTCACCTAAACTGAGTCACTTTGCTATAGAGCAGAGATTGGCACAACATTGTAAATCAACTACACTTCAATTAAATACATATATATATTTTTAAATTCACCTATTGGGACTTCTCTGGTGGCACAGTGGTTAAGAATCCACCTGCCAATGCAGGGGACACAGGTTCGGTCCCTGGTCTGGGAAGATCCCACGTGCCATGGAGCAACTAACCCCACGCGCCTAGAGCCTGTGCTCCACAACAAAAGAAGCCACCGCAATGAGAAGACCGCGCACCACAACGAAGAGTAGCCCCTGCTTGCCACAACTAGAGAAAGCCCGTGAGGAGCAACAAAGACCCAACACAGCCAAAAATAAGTAAATAAAAATTCACCTATTGTTTTACACTCACAACAATCATGTAAAGTAGCTCAGAGTAGTTGTGTGATTTGCCCAAGCACACACAGCTAGTAAGAAGATATAATTTTTCATGATAACTTGTTTCTTTTTTTCTTGAGGGGGAAATTTCTTTTCCCGTACCCCAACTAAACGCCAATACATATGTGTCCTCCCATAAAACGAGTTATTACATCTACGTAATACCTCTAGTTACTACCTCCTGCAAGAAGGGTGAAGATGTTGAATAAGACACAGAGGCCCAAAAAAATGTTTTCTCCCTAAATCCAGTGAAGTGAGCAGGAAGGTGGAATCCAGAAATCCCTTCCAGGTTTTCTCCTCTTTTTGCAGCAGAGATAAGAGCACGGTTTCACATTGTGTCCATTTTGGCTGTCACTGTCCTGCAATTTCCCTATCAACCTCATCTACTTCTGGGGTCCCTTTTCTTTTTCCACTTTGCCCTAAGGTAGTTAACCTATTCAGCTGCCTTCAAGGGATCTACATTCCAGGATCGCCTCCCAGTGGTGGGAGAGAATGCTTCCTCCTTTGCTTCTCCCGGCCCTGCCCATTCCAGCAGAGTCTCCCCACCCCTTGAGTATCTCAGGGTTAAAGCTGCTAATATCAAGTCTCTCTGGGAGCGATGCTTTCTTAACCCTGTCTTGGAAGGTGGGTAATTTTTTGCCAGAGAAAGAAGGCAGTGGAATTTGCTCTGAGTAGGGATGGTTATGCAAGATGCAAGGAGGAGGAGGAAGCTGAGAGGAGAGTTGGTGAGTCAGAGGACAAAAGCTGCACAACTTGGCTAGCAGTGAGCCTTTAGAGCAGTGGGGAAGCCTAAGCCATTAACAAGGTAAGGAGAGAATTTTCTCTACACCTCCAAAGCAGGGCCATTATTCCCAGGTTCTTGGGGCGGAGTATCAGATAACCTGGGGCAACTAAGCTGGGAATTTTCTGGGCGATGGCGGAGGGGAGGTGGTGGTGGGGGGTTGAATCAGAATCACTGGGATAATCTTCCCTGAAAAGCACAAGCTGCCTGCCAGCAGCTCCCCTCTCCCCACCCAGCTCTATCCCTAAAAGAGTTAAGAAAGAGCCTAGAATGTGAGTAGGGCTATTCCGATGTCTATTTTTGTAGCTAGTCCCCCTGATGTGTTTTACTCATTCAGACGCTGGCTTTGAATCTCTGTACTTGCAGCTTCTCCTCTGTTCAGGTGTTGGGGAGTAGGGATGGGAGGTGCTGGGAGCTACAAATTTTCTCTAGCTCAGGTAAGATTTAGTGTGATAACTGAATTCTCAGACCTGGGACCCAAAAGATCCGGGTCTGATCAGGCAGGGCTATTTCTATCGTTGAGTCAATTAATTAAAGTTCACTTATTCTGAAACACAGAGGTGTGGCTCATCACTGTTCTGTATATTTAATCGGACTGTTGTCATTACGGTGGCTAAAAGGGCTTTCAATGTTGTGGAGCGCTGTTCAGATGTAAAATAAGATTAAATTTGAGACCAGTGAGTCAGCCAAGGTAGAAGAGGCTTCTATCTTGTAAGGCTGTGGATAAGTCTGGAACTTCTAATTGGAAGTTAAATACTTTTATATGTGCAAAATAAAAAAAAAATCTTGTCCTGCTTTCCTTACCCAGGTCAATGAGGGCACCTCAAATAGTAAAAAAAAAACGCTACAAATGTTTGTTCATTCAGTCATTCATTCAATAGATGTTTCTTGAGCCCCTACTAGACGCCAGTCACTGTCGTTGTTACTAGAGACACAGAAATTGCAAATTTAGTTAGGGCTTGTTATTGTACGGATACCCTTTGCCCAGGTGCTTATCTCACAGGTTTCCAGGTTCTGCAGCTATATGTGTGGATGCAGGTCTCCCCGATCCAGCTCTCCTCTCTCTCTGTGCAAGTGTCTTCTGCCATCTCTAATTTCTGGTTTGGGGGGCATAATCTCACTGGGAAATATAAATTAGAAATTTGTAAGCGGCTGGAATCCAGGGCTCTTAAATTGATGTATGTTTGGTTTTTTCCTCAGAATTCATCATTTTGTTTCTAATAGGCTACACGATATGGACTTGAGGGTCCTCTATAATTCAGCCCTCTGTAATCAGGCTGCTGGGTGAGTCACCCATCCTGGTGCCTTATAGTCCCTGTGCCTGAAGTAGGTGCTACGTCACTACCACCCTTTCGTGATGTTTTTCAAGGCAGCAGTGGATGAGGGGGAGAGCTGAGGGGGAGACATGAGAGACAGAAGAGAGAGGCCACTTACTATCAAGACCAGGCTAGCACATTCAGGATTAGATAACAGGGAGGGCAGGTTCAAGCATGCAACCAAATAGCCAGAAAAGAACACTCAGGAAGGTGGACTAGGGACTCTGAGATGGAAGTCACATCACAGACCGCTCATAAATGCTTCCTGACCCCAAGGACTGCAGAGGAAGTTAATATAGGACAGCTGGGGAGAGATGATGGTTAGAATAGAGCGAAGTGCCATGAAAAGCCTTGAGTTTCCTTGTCTTCCCGGAGCCACCTCTACCACTGATTCCAGGGACTGCAGGGATAATCTTTCCCTGAGACACACCCTGAAGTTTCCCCTGACTGTTCTCATCAGCCCCATCATGGGTTGCTTAGATCCAGGTTGTGTCTAGATCCCAGTGACAAGAGATGGGACTCACTTTACAAAAGCATACTTTCCTTCTGGCCAGGGAAATTGCTCATGGAAAGAAAAAGCAGAGAAAGCAGTCGGAGGGTTTCCTTGGGAATTCCTGAGAACCGTGGTCTATTAAAGCCTGAGGACAACTGGGGATGAGTTCAAAGGCCAGGCTCCAGCTCTGGGAGAGGATGGGCATGACACCAGGTCCTGTTGGCAGGCAAGGAGGGCTCAGAGCATGCTAGCCCTCTCAAACACTGAGCTGGCCCAAAGCCAGATAGGGGGAGGGAGGACGTACTTTTGAAAGGTCTCCGTTGCTAGTCCTTAGGAAATGTTAGCTTTTTCCTGAGCCGATTATAGGCCCTGCATATAAAATTCTATCCTTATAATTATACACAGGTCAAGTTCTTTCCTCTCTCTTTTGCTCCATTATTTCCTATCTTTGTTCCAAACTTTTCCTCATACTCATAACTGCCTTTGGGAGAAGATCTCTTGCTAGTCATTTCCTCAATACTTGGGGGGCAGGGGGGTGGGTATTCTTGAGCCATTGTCAAAAATGTCTTAGTTTCTAATCATTTCCTCTTGGGCTCAAGTTTAGAAGAATAGGAACATATCTCAGCTGGCCCCATTCTAACCTTCAGGGCCAAGACAAGGATTCCCATTCATCGACATTTTCCTGGCATACAGCAAAGTGGGTTTTTTGGGCACGTAGGAGAGATGATCCTCACTGGATCTTCTGGCACATGTGGAGGAAATGCATTGTTGTAATGAAAGAAAGAGAGGGGTTTCTGGGCCATTGCCACTCAAGGTTTGGTTGAGGTCATTACACACTTCCTAGAAGGTTCAGGGGACTTCCAAGGGAAGTCCATGGGCTGGCAAAGCATTCTCTACCTCTTCAGGAAGCAAGCTATAAACTTCAAGAGTCACATCTGTGACTGCCCAATTCCTCCTCTAAAATTTACTCTCTAGAATCTCTGGACTTCTAGACACACAGAATGGTTTATGACCAATATGAAGGCTGTCTGGACAACAGATCCCAAAGGTACACATACCCGTACTCTTTGATTCAGCAATCCCACTTCTGGGGAGTAGGCTTACATACTTATATAATGATGTGTGAACATAAAGGTCATTATTGAAATTTTTGAAATGGCAAAAGACTGGAAACAACCCAAAAGCTCATCAGTGTGGACACTGGTTAAATAAACTGTGGTACATCTATACAATAAAATTCTACACAGTGGTAAAAAGGAATGAGGAAACGCTTTAGGTTCTCCCATGGAAAGCTCTCCAAGGCATATTGTTAAGTTAACAAAGCAAGTTGCAGCACAGTGCGGATAACTTGCAACTTCTTGTGTTATCAAAAGGGGAAAAATTAAGAATACATAGACATTTGAATTTTCTGGTGTACGCATAAAGCAACTGAAAGGACACATTAAAAAATGAACCCAGGGGCTTCCCTGGTTGTGCAGTGGTTGAGAGTCCGCCTGCCGATGCAGGGGACACGGGTTTGTGCCCCGGTCCGGGAAGATCCCACATGCCGCGGAGCGGATAGGCCCGTGAGCCATGGCCGCTAGGCCTGCGCGTCCGGAGCCTGTGCTCTGCAACAGGAGAGGCCACAACAGTGAGAGGCCCACGTACCGCAAAAAAAAAAAAAAAAAAAAGAACCCAGTTGCTATTTGGGGTCAAGTTGGGAAATGGGCAGATGGAGGACAGGTGTTGGAAGTATATATTTCACTGTATAGTGACGATAAAACACCAGCTCGTAGATAAATACTAGCTGTCAGTAAATAGAGAAGAGATTATTGATTCAGCAGCTGGTAAAATTCTTAGGTGTTCTTTCCCCTAGAAAAATTCTATGACCCTTTTAAAAAGTATGTCATACAAATAGCTCTAGAAATTTTCTAATTTATGACTATAGGTCTCCTCCAGAGACATAACTGTTGTCATAGGATTTCCCCTCACCTAATATTCAATATGTAAAGACCTGGAGTGTGACAGGCTAGGCTACAGGCTGGCAAGCACTGTCCTATTCCCTTCCTGCATGTGGAATCTTAGGAAGCCGTCCTTTAAATTCTGAGTCTGACTTAATGTTCATGATAATGATACTCTTAAAAACAATTTGAACCATGTGACTATTAGCTATTCAAAACTTAAAAAAAAAATTGGTGATGAGACCTATCACCAGGAGAATAGCACATCCTAAACCCAGCTGCAATTACTGTCTAGAAACATATTTTCTCTTCTTTATTAAAGCTTGAAGGAAGAATTTCTTGAGTATAGAGTGATATGCAAATTAGCACCTTGCTACTGTTAACATTTTACACTATGTGAAATATCTATTATATTTCTCAATAGTTATTTATGTCAGGAAGTCACCCAGAATGATCCAGAGTCATCTCAACCCATAAAGAGAGTTAAGAGCTCCCCTGGAATAATATTCTAGCATGGCACTGGGAACAGTGGTCTTTTCACACAAAGCCCAGGTGTGAAGGGAGTAAGTTCAGCGTTGCCACCAGTCTGTTTGAGCCTTAGTGTAAATTACAAAGTGAAATTCCTTTCTCTAGATATTTAACATCTAAGAACTGGAAAACCATCCTAATGTACTTATCCTACTGAACCAAGATACTTAACTGTCACCTACCAGACATTTTGTTAAATAATAAATATCTTAAATTCTTGATGAAGTGGCATTCCCTAAGGTTGGGCAGTATACAACATGCCCAACTGAGCAACCCTGAGTAAGTTGTGTCAAGTGGTCAAACATTACCCCAAGAAGCAGCACAGTGGCTAACAGGCCACAGCATCACTATTGCAGCTCTTAGGTTGGCTTGCCACAGTTTCATACAGTTGGCTGCTAATGCAACAACGATTCAACCCAAATAGATTCAGATAGTGTATTACATACACAGACACGAGGACAGCATTGGGTCAGCTCCTCATGTCCCTAGTCCCACAGGAGACCAAATCAGAGGGGATCAGATGATAGGTGCCACGGGCACTTTGCCGCTGAGGAGACAACTCCAAACCAAAGTCAAGCAGTTTTAGAGTCTGCAGCCATATCCTTCAGGGTATTGAAAGTCCTGTGCTTAACTAAGATGAAGGAGGGTAGTGAGAAATGGCCTTGGCACTATCCCTCAAGATGGGGGTGGGCGGGCGGGCGTCAAAGCAGTTCCTCAGAAGTCAGCTTATCTCCCGTAGTTTCTGAAGGAATCATGGGGCATTCAACCAAAACTTGGGTCAGACTGTGGTTAAGCTTTGCCTACATGGCCTGTGTGAAGACATGTGTGTCACCAGGGTGAACCTGTTTTCCCTATATTCATGAAACATGGCTGAGTTCACACATTTTTGTAGCTCCATGGACAAGAAGGACCAGGAGGGAGGAAGTAAAGAGCCTAAAAAGAAAGAGCTTAAAAAGAAATAGTGCTTATTGGGCTTCCCTGGTGGCGCAGTGGTTGAGAGTCCGCCTGCCAATGCAGGGGACGCGGGTTCGTGCCCCGGTCCGGGAAGATCCCACATGCCGCGGAGCGGCTGGGCCCGTGAGCCATGGCCGCTGAGCCTGCGTGTCCGGAGCCTGTGCTCCGCAACGGGAGAGGCCACAACAGTGAGAGGCCCGTGTACCGCAAAAAAAAAAAAAAAAAAAAAAAAAAAAAAAAAGAAATAGTGCTTATTGACACACTAACTGCAAGGGACAGGAATTTGGAGAAGGATTTGTGCAAGAAGGCTCCAGCATCCTACATTGCCCCTTGGTGCGGGTCAGGAAGAAAGTAGCTTTGGCTAGGAAGGGGATGGAAGTCAGACACCCAAACATTAGCCTAACATAGCCCCTCTGCTTGTTCCTTGAAGGTCTTCTACTTCAGCATGACACTGCCCCCGAAAATGAAGCTACTACTGTTCCTGGCTTCCCAGACGGCTGTCTTTGTTCTATTCATCCTTCTGTACTCCCACAACTTCAACTCCCTGCAGATGAAGGAAGAACCCCAGCCCGCGTACATGCATGTGCTCATCCTGTCTTCGTGGCGCTCTGGCTCTTCTTTTGTAGGGCAGCTTTTTGGGCAGCACCCAGATGTCTTCTACCTGATGGAGCCTGCCTGGCACGTCTGGATGACCTTCACACAAAGTACTGCCCAGAGGTTGCATATGGCAGTGCGGGATCTCATACGGGCCGTCTTTCTGTGTGACATGAGCGTCTTTGATGCCTACATGAAACCTGGCCCCCGAAAACAGTCCAGCCTCTTCCAGTGGGAAGGCAGCCGGGCCCTGTGTTCTCCACCTGCCTGCAACATCTTCCCGCGAGATAACATCATACCCCAGGCTCACTGTAGGCTTCTGTGCAATCAGGAGCCCTTTGAGGTGGTGGAGAAGGCCTGCCGCACTTACAGCCACGTGGTGCTCAAGGAGGTACGTTTCTTCAAACTGCAGGTGCTCTACCCGCTGCTGAGAGACCCTTCCCTCAATCTGCACATTGTGCACCTGGTCCGGGACCCCCGGGCGGTGTTCCGCTCCCGAGAACACACCGCGAAGGAACTCATGATTGACAGCCACATTGTGACGGGGCAGCATCTGCAGAAACTCGAAGAGGAGGAGCAACCCTACTACACAATGCAAGTCATCTGCCAAAGCCAGCTGGAGATCTACAAGGCTGTGCAGTCCTTGCCCAAAGCCCTGAGGCAGCGCTACTTGCTCGTGCGCTACGAGGACTTGGTCCGGGACCCCCTGGCCCAGACTGCCCGAATGTATGAATACGCAGGGCTGAAATTCTTGCCCCAGCTCCAGACCTGGGTGCACAACATCACTCGAGGCAAGGGCATGGGTGAGCGTGCCTTCCACACAAACGCCAGGAATGCCCTCACTGTCTCTCAGGCCTGGCGCTGGTCCTTGCCTTATGAAAAGGTTTCTCGGCTTCAGAAAGTCTGCAGGAATACCATGAATTTGCTGGGCTACCACCTTGTCACATCTCAGCAAGAGCAGAAAAACCTGTCGTTGAATCTTCTGTCTACCTGGAGCCCCGCTGAGCGAGTCTACCAAGAGGGTTGAGGAGGCTCTGTCTCCACCTGGCACCCACTTCAGCCACGTTAACCGACGGCAGCTTCTGAGCCTCGACCGTGTGTGTCAGCGTACGCGTGAGCATGAGTTGTGCCCAAACATGTTCAAGTCAAAAAAAGAAATCTTTGCGTCTCTGCTCATATCTAGAGAAGAGACTTAGGAACCTTATGTGAGGCGCACGATCCAGCAACAAAACAGAAGTAATGTCTTTATTCTCTTCTTAGCCTTCTTACCTATGTATACCTCAGAGACTTTGTGGCCTGGGTCCTATGTGGCACCATGCAGTAACACTGGAGTAAATCCATAAACTCTTCTGTCCACATCTTGCCCGGCGGGAAAGGAGAGAGACGGGAAAAACCAGGGAAATAGGTCTCCCACCAAACAGTCCACCAGCACGTTCAACAGGGATGTGAACTCTGAGCCCTCAGAGAATGGGCAACAGGGTTGGATGCTTACCTGTGAGCTTGGCCATCACAGCTATCCATTACCACAAATATGGAACAAAATCTCTGCACAACAGAGGAAGCTTTTTTTTTTTTTTTTTCGGTATGCGGGCCTCTCACTGTTGTGGCCTCTCCCGTTGCGGAGCACAGGCTCCGGACGCGCAGGCTCAGCGGCCATGGCTCATGGGCCCAGCCGCTCTGCGGCATGTGGGATCTTCCCGGACTGGGGCATGAACCCGTGTCCCCTGCATCGGCAGGCGGACCCTCAACCACTGCGCCACCAGGGAAGCCCCCAGAGGAAGCTTTTAAGTTCACGGGATGGCTGGGCCCAATTTGGACATCTGTTCCCCTCAGTGTTTTCCTATTTTAACCTGTGAAGCTGTCATCTGTTAACATTAAAATTCCAAAATAAGATTCTGTTTGGAGTGTACCTTTTTATGCTTTCTAATTACTTAGTAGTAAATGCTCATTCTTATGGGATCCTAACTAAGAGCCTAAACATCTTTACAGATTTTTTTGACTGGAATATTTTAATTTTAAAAAAGTTTTTATTGAAATATAGTTGATTCACAATGTTGTGTTGGTTTCAGGTGTATTGCAAAGTGATTCAGTTATACATATATATATATATATAAATATATATATTCTCATCTTTTATTATTATCTATCACCCACACATAGAAAAACACGTTAAGACAGTGTTTGGTTCAGATGATGGGCTAAGGTCTAAACTGATCAATACTGATCGATACACTGTCCTCTTAAGAATTTGTAGAAAGTAGACAGCTAGCAGCTAAGCCCTTTCTTGTGTGCAGCGTAAGCTATAGTAACACCAGGTGGATCACAGGTGGATCACAGGTGGATCACTCTAGGTTCTGGAGTTCTTTTAATCTCATACCTCAGCCAGAGGACCTCGGTTATAATACGATTGGTGCTCTTCAGCTCTTCCTGGTCACCTCCCCTAACAAGAAAAGTTGTTTCCCCCAATCTTTGCAGGATTCCCCAGATCTAGTTTGTGTATCAGAACCACCTGTTAAAGATGTGTTTTGCCATGCCCTACCTCAGATCTGCTGGAAATGGAATCTCCCAGGAGAGGCTGGGATTCTGTATGTTTATCAGTTGACTCTGTGTAACTCTTCCACAGCCAGCCCGATGATGGTACACCCTGCCCTGGGCGACAGCACTCTCTGCCTTCTTGTTCCAAGACAGGTGACTTTTCAGCACATGCCAAGTATCTAAGCGCTTCCTCCTCACACAGGTGCTGTCCTCAGGTTGGAAGGAATAGGAAGGTCTCTGTACGTCTGGAACTGCGTGAACCTCTGGGTCCTGACTTTTGAAACATTTCACTTTATTCAATTCTGAGAGATACCATTATTTCATCTTTCCTTTTGTTCCCACGCCCACTTTTGACATGGTCCTCGCTTCACAAAGCTCCCTTGATGGCAGATGGGAATTTTCCCACTCCATTCCGCTGAGTAGCTCTTGGGCTGCACCACCACCTGAGATGCTTGAGTAGGCACCTTTGCCAGCTGGGTCTTTGATGTTAATTTATATGGGCTTTAAAGGAGTGAATTTATCCTAATACCTAAACCCAAGCCACTCTAGACCCTCCTCGAGAGCCTAGAATCTCCCAGGTAAATGCTTCTTGCCTCTCCAAACCTTCCAAAACTATGAAAATTTCCCCAACGTTGAAAATAAGGCCAAGGGCAGTAGGTGAGGGTGCAAACAGAGTGAAGAGGGCCAGGGAGGGGGAGAGACAGTGATAGACTCGACCATCTCTGATTTCCCCTCTGACATTTCAGCCTCTACCTGAATTGTCTTAAAGTTAGCAACCTCCTTGGGAACCATCTCTGTGGGATGCTGGAGTACAGAGCTGCTTGTTTTCCATCTCCAAATGAGTCATCCGTCCCAAGACAAGGAAAGAGACTAGCCACATGGAAATCTCAGGATCTTATTTAAGATTTACTTTAAAACAGCTTTACATTTCCTATATTCCAAGTCCGAAGTCAGATGAGGTCCAGACAGCTAGTAGCCATCCTCTTGGAAGACAGCCTATACACTACCCTATCTAGGAGCCACTGGCAGCTGTTTAGATTTAAATAAGTTAAAATTAAAATAAAATTCAGTTCTTCAGTTGCACTAGCCATCTTTCAAGTACTCAATAGCAACGTGTGGCTAGTGGCTACTGTACCAGACAGCACAGATATAAATCATTTCCATCACTGCAAAAGTTCTATTGGACACTTCTGGTCTAAATTAATTTCTATGTGTTTGCAGCATCTTATCCTTAACCTCAAATTGCACCCTGCCCAAAAGTGTTTAGAGAGTAGATAACAATACTATAATGGCACTTTTATATAACATAAAACTGTGCAGTATAAAATCATGCTACATAACCTCTAAAACTCTGACCTAGTCGCGCTTCCTTAGGCAGCAGCCATGGTGGGACAAGAGGATCCAGTGCAGCGCGAGGTTCACCAGGACGGGGCGAGCTGGGAGTACACTGAGGTCATCACCAGCAGCAGCAAGAAAACTGCAGACTTTCTCCACTCAGGACTCGCAACACCAAACGAGAAACTGACAGCTCTTGAACAGAGAATAGAGTACACTGAATGAAGCGAGGGTGACAAGCGGTGAGACCCTCACCTATAATTGTGCCATGCTGCTGCTAGGAAGTTGCTTTTGCAGAACAAAAAGGCCTCGTGGGAAAGGCCCCAGCAGTCTTCAGTTCCTTCCTCTCTCCTTAAAGAACAACAGGGCTTATTCTTGTTTTTCTTTATTTCAAAACTGTGACCTTTGGGCTCTGCCATGTACACCCAGCAGTGTGATGTGGCGTGTGGGGAGGAGTCCAGGGGAACTCTCAGAAACAACACTAGACACTTTACCTCTTCAGTAACACTTTGTACAACTACTTGTCAACACATTTGAGGCGCTAAGAGCCAAAAGCCTGAGACTCTGTCCAGGTCCTCCCCACCTTTCTCTCTCTCTCTCTCTCTCTCAGCCTTTCCTTACAGCTCTCATTGCCTCTGCATTGCTTCTATAAATAGTCTGTCTCCTCCCCAACTTTGGCCAGGGGTGGGAAGCATTCCTCGCTGAGGAGCCCTGGTGAGGTGGCTGCCAGAGAATGTTGTTGCTAACCCATCAGTTTCTTGTCCTTTTGGGAAGGTCAAGGCCAGGCCTCCACTTGGCTTGAAAAGGGACATTTTCAGAGTTTTCTTTCTGTCACTTGAGGTGTCTTACCCTTTCATATTTCCCTAATAAACTCCCCAACTTTAAAATAAATAGATAAATAAATAAAACTCTGACCCAGTGCTGAGCGAGATTTAGAGAGCAAAGGAACATCTCCTATTGAAGCGCTCAGGCGGCTGGCACCAGAGTTCAGGGATGCGAGCGGCAGTACACTCAGTTATGAAACATGGGGAATTCGGGGAGCTGAGAACCCATGATGGGTATAGAGGACTGTGCTCTGCAAAACAGCCTTTCCACTTTGGAGGTATCTGTTCCAGCCCCCAACCCCCAAATAGGCAGGCATTTGTTTGCCTCCCAAGCCTATTGAGCTGCATGAGATCTAAGGATAAGGGATGAATTTGATCTAAATTTCTCAGGGCTAGTAATTAGGTTTGGGGAATGAGCTCTTTCATGTCTAGAGAAAACATAATGGCCTGAAATGCCTAATTGGGGGCTTCCCCAGTGGCGCAGTGGTTGGGAATCTGCCTGCCAATGCAGGGGACATGGGTTCTAGCCCTGGTCTGGGAAGATCCCACATGCCACAGAGCAAATAAGCCCGTGCGCCACAACGACTGAGCACGTGCTCTAGACCCCGCGAGCCACCACTACTGAGCCTGTGTGCCACAACTACTGAAGCCCACGTGCCTAGAGCCGGTGCTCTGCAACAAGAGAAGTCACCATGATGAGAAGCCCGTGCACCGCAATGAAGAGTAGCCCCCGCTCGCCACAACTAGAGAAAGCCCGTGCACAGCAACGAAGACCCAACGCAGCCAAAAATAAATAAATTAAAATAAATTTAAAAAGAATGTGGGCTCTAGAACTGGGTTGCCTGGGTGACTTTGCTATCACCAGTTGGGTGACCTCAGCAAGTCCCTTAACATCTCATGTCTCGGTTCCCTTACCTGTAGGGTGGTTAGAATAATAGTAGTATCAACTCCTTGGAGTTGCCAGGAGAACTAATGAGTTAATACACGGAACATGCTTAGAAAGCATCTGCTGCTCACTATTGTTAGCTGTGAATATCTTGGAAACACTAGTCTCGGCTCTCAAGGACTGTCTTCCATAATTTCTGGTAACATCCTTATTAAGGTGATGTTTAACAGCAGATCACAAACTCTTTATGGCATTTCTGATCATAATGATACCATTAGGAGATTGATAATTTTCTGATATTCTAGTTTCTCAATATCTGTAGTTCTCAACCAGAGGTGACTTTGCCCCCCAGTGGACATTTGGCAACGCCTAGAGACATTTTTGGTTGTCACTCTTTGGGAGGGGGGTGTTTCTGGAATCTACTGGGGAGGGGCCTAAAGTGCTGCTAAACCTACAATGTACAGGAAAGCCCTCCCTTAACTAATAGATGATTCGTATATAAAGGACAAAGAGCTAATGACTCAAATAAATTTCTCTTCCATCTTCATTCAATTACATTCAATCTCACTCAAACGAGATTGAAAGCGTCTTGACTGGGGAGCTGTCATAACCTGGGCTCTTTTGATACCCACTCAAGTCATCTGAAAGGGAGAAGTGGAGGAGACATTATACCAATACAGCACCACGGAAGTCTGATGAGAGGAAGTGAGTGCAGCCAGGCTTCCCGGTCACTCACTGGCCAATCTATGCCTTAATCGGTCTTTGCTTGCGTCCACCCTAATTCAGTTAGCTGTAGCTTGAAGAGAAGAGTTTAAAGGGGTAAAACATGGTCATTTAGGGCCTTGGGGAAGATGGGCAGACAAATGAAGCCATGAGCAGACACTGGGCTAGACAAATGAGTTGTCCAACATGTCTGAGAACAGAAGAGTCATTGACAAACGTCAAAAAGTTCCATGGGCACCACAGAGTTTACATCACAGTTCCTCAACCTTTTTTTTATTATCACCCCCTCACCCTCAACAAGCTTTTTTAGACATTTTTTCCCTAATTGCACCTCTGCCATGAAATGTTAATACCGCAAATACACTGCATGTCTGTTTTTGTATGGTGGCCATTTGGAGGGTCACAAACCACCATAATATCTACTCTTTTTTTTTTGGCCTCCCCCAAACTGCTTTTCACCCCCTTGGTAATTTTCACCTCCATTGGGAATGCATGCTTTAGACTACTGTCCCCAGTATTTTTTAAACTCCTTTCCCACCCAGCTCCTATCTTTTTTTTCCTCAACATGTCTTTTCATTTCTCATCTCCCCAAATTATGTTCCTTGCTCTCACCAATGATAGCTGTACCCTGCTCATCAATAATTGAATGTGATTATGTAAAATAACACATATAAGTGTAATCTGTAAACTATAAAGACCGTGAAAACGCTGGTTATTATTAGTAGTAAAATAATAATACAAGTAATTCTTGACTGCTGTCCTCCCCGCCAGCCCTAATCCTAACCATTTGGCATGGTCCAGCTTTCCTTGCCAATTTTCACACTGGCTTCTTATGATCCTGGATGAAAAATAAGGAAGCTAGTTCATGCTTTGTTTGTTTTTTAAATTTATGACAAGAGTTGGTAACAAATGGAATAGGCACGTAAAATAGTTTCATGAAGAATGAGGTACGTTTCAGAAAGTTAGCCATTGCTCTACCCTAAATCAATGTGGACTTAAATGACTAACTGCCTATAATTTAAACATGCTGAATGAAAAGAAATAAAGGCTCCTATTATTTTATGTAGTGGTAAGGTGAATGATTATCTGATCCATCATGAACCAAGCTATGAGACCTTAGCAGATGCAACACACACACACACACACGCCATTCTAGATGCAAATAAGCTTTAAAAAGTTGACTACACTAAATTTAACTGGGTTTTCAAATGTGAGACCCTCAGAACTTCAAATATGTTTATGTGCATATTAAGAAGGGATTACAGTATATAGCAGCTCTCCCAAACTTCTTTGACCAAGGATGTTTTCATCCTGTGAACATCTGTCAGTAGAATGTTTAGAGGAAGCGCAGTTGGAGAAATGCTGAATTATCTTCGGCACTCATAGCCCTGGACGTTCCCAGCACTCTGCCTTCTCCTTGCCTTCTCCCAAGCCCAAGCAGGCAAATTACGAATGGAGAAAATCACATGAGGGCAGCTTGGTTCACAGGCAGTTATAATCACCTCCATCAATTTATGATCACTTCAACACTCACCTGCAACCCCTGCCCCCTCTCCATAAGGACTTGCAGGTTTAGAAAGCCTTTCAAGATCCGTCCCTCGCATCCTTCTCTAATAACTCCCTCTTACACTCCACTTCCTCCATCTCAAATGTGAAGTTCTACCAATGTACCATGTCTGGATCTTAGATCATGCTGCTTCTCCCACCTGGAATACCCTGTTCTGTCCCACCTTCAACTTCTCTGGCTCATTTTTTTGATCCCTCAGTTCTCAACTAAAACATACCCTCTGGAAGTTTTTCCTGGCTTGATCCTCAAGCCTCTGTTGAATGCCACTTTTTTTTTTTTTTTGCGTTACGCAGGCCTCTCACTGCTGTGGCCTCTCCCGTTGTGGAGGTGCAGGCTCAGCGGCCATGGCTCACGGGCCCAGCCGCTCCGCGGCATGTGGGATCTTCCCGGACCGGGGCATGAACCCGTGTCTCCTGCATCGGCAGGCGGACTCTCAACCACTGCGTCACCAGGGAAGCCCTTGAATGCCACTTTTACATGCTTTCTATTATAGCATTTAACACACTGTAATAAAACTGCCCAATTTAAGCAGCCGCATAGCACAGGGAGATCAGCTCGGTGCCTTGTGACCACCTAGGGGGTGGGATAGGAAGGGTGGGAGGGAGGTAGACGCAAGAAGGAAGAGATATGGGAATATATGTATATGTATAACTGATTCACTTTGTTATAAAGCAGAAACTAACACACCATTGTAAAGCAATTATACTCCAATAAAGATGTTAAAAAAAACTGCCCAATTTATGTGTTCTTTGAGCTCTTTGAGAGCAGAGTCTATCTTATTCACCGTGGTATAACCAATGCCTAGCACAGTTCCTAGCATCTAGTAGGCACACAATAAATATTTCTTTAATAAACGAAAGCTTGATCTCAGCCTCATTATATGTAAGGTGATCAGTCTTTATGTAATACTTTTTAAAAGGCCAATCACAGAAACACAGTGACATATTTAAAGATTCAGATAAGAAATAACCAACATTTAAGAGTTTCCTGTCTGAGTGAAATAAGGGAAGTTGAATCTTAAAGCCAACAGCTCTGAAGTGCTAGGTCAAGTGGGGTGGCAGGTGGAAGGGTGGATAAAGCAGAGATTCAAAAATTAAGTTGAATTGTATTTCTAATAGTGATACAAGGGCTTCCCTGGTGGCGCAGTGGTTGAGAGTCCGCCTGCCAATGCAGGGGACACGGGTTCGTGCCCCGGTCAGGGAAGATCCCACATGCCACGGAGCGGCTGGGCCCGTGAGCCATGGACACTGAGCCTGCGCGTCCGGAGCCTGTGCTCCACAATGGGACAGGCCACAGCAGTGAGAGGCCCCCGTACCGCAAAAAAAAAAAAAAAAAATATATATATATAGTGATACATATTATCATAGCAAGAGAAGCTGCAAATCATGCTGGTTGTCTAAAGAGCTGCATGTGTTCACAGGGTGTATGAACTAACCAACTGCCTTCTGGATGCAATCACTATTTGCTTAGTGATTGCCTTGCAACTGTTTCTTAGCCGAATCTCCAAGCAGAAAGTTTATGACTTGTTTTTTTTATTGCCTCTCCACCCTCATAATGGCAAAATTTTGTTTAAGGAATGTCTTGGGGGAATAGAGTCACCTTTGATTCTTTCTTTTCTTTCACTTTCCACAATCCTGTCCATCAGCAAGTCCTGTTAGCTTGACTTCCAAAATGTACCCTGAATCAGACCATCTCCACTCAACATCTGCACTGCTACAATGTTCATCCAAACCAACCTCAAATCTCACCTGAACTGCTGCAAGAACCTCCTAACAGGCCTCTTCTTGCCCTGCTCTCATAGTTCACCTCCCATTTACTAACCAGAATGACCTATCTAAAGGGTAAATTAGATGCCAATTCTCCGCCTAAAGTCCTCCAGTAAATTATAGCCCAGGTGACTGTAAAAAGGAGAATGGATAAATAAGTTGGTAAACTCATATCATGCAATACTATTCAGTAATAATATTGAATAGTTGATACATGCAACATGGATGCCTCGCAAAAGCATTAGGCTAAGTGAAAGAAGTCCTACATGAAAGAGTTCATACTATATGATTTCTTAATATGTACAGTTGTAGACCAGGAAAAAACTAATATACGGTAGAAAAAAATAATAACAGTGGTTGCCTCTGAGGCGGGGGGGGGGGG
>NW_020185335.1:1878817-1889644 GCF_003031525.2 Neophocaena asiaeorientalis asiaeorientalis | reverse complement strand
GTCATGGTGATTGACAGGGAAGAGATATGAGGGAACTTTGTTGGGTGATAGAAATGTTTCATATCCTGGCAGGAGTCTGGGTTGCACAGGTGCATGAATCTATCAAAACTCAATGACTGGGGCTTCCCTGGTGGCGCAGTGGTTGGGAGTCCGCCTGCCGATGCAGGGGACACGGGTTCGTGCCCCGGTCCGGGAAGATTCCACATGCCGCGGAGCGGCTGGGCCCGTGAGCCATGGCTGCAGAGCCCGCGCGTCCAGAGCCTGGGCTCCTCAACGGGAGAGGCCACAACAGTGAGAGGCCTGCCTACCACAAAAAAAAAAAAAACTCAATGACTGTACACTTAAGATTTATGTACTTCATTGTATGCAAAAGTTACCTCAAAAGAAAAAAAAACTGCAAACAAATATTGAATTCTAGTTAATGATACACATGCGGGAGAATTTAGAAGTTACTGATGTCGGCAACTTACTTTGCATTGCGTCCAAAAATACATCAGAGAATGATAGATAAATGGACAGATATGATACAACAATTATAACAAAACGTTAATGGTAGAATCTGAGTAAGGAGAATATGGGTATTCACTGTGAAATTCTTCCAACTTTGCTGTTTAGAATTTTTCATACCAAAACATGATGGGGAAATAAAACCCCTAAGGTGACCACACTTCTGGAATGGCAGCGTGAGAAGCTCATCTCCCCAATGAAACATTTAACTAGTGAAAATTATTTTTTAAAAAACCAACCATTTAAAATCTCTGGATATTGTCCTAAGAGTATACAGAAAGTGGAGAAACATTTATTCAAGAAAGTTTAGTAAATCTTGATAAGAACAGTTAAGAGTCTATGGTATTTGAGCCACTGTCTGATTCTATCTCCTCCCAGCTCACTGTGATATAAGTTCCACTTCAAGCAGGGAGGTCAAAGAAGACAGGACTCCCTTTCCCTTCAGCTCCTAGTCTAGGAGTATGGTTTCACCCAAGGAAGGGCAAGTGGCCAGCATGTCATCCCCTTTTCTGGCAGGGGCCTGGACTGGGACTCCCTTCCAAATCCCAGGTCCCACTCATAGGGTGGAAGTTTTACCTAGGCACAGAAAGCTGAGAATATTGGGTCGCAATTGCCCCCACCCCAGCTCACTCATAGATTCCATGCCAGGAGGGCAAGCCCAAAAGACTAGGGGCTGCCATCCACATCCAACGCCCCACTCGTGGAGCAACCCAGGTTTATCACTTCAGAAGAGGTGGACAACAGTCCCTGCCCATGCCCTACTCTAATGCAGTAGTACAGGCATTCTGTTGGAAGGTAGGGGAGAGGGAGGCCATAAGAACAGAGAGCTCAGACACTTCTCTGGTGGCGCACTGGTTAAGAATCCGCCTGCCAATGCAGGGGACACGGGTTCAATCCCTGGTCCGGGAAGATCCCACATGCCGCGGAGCAACTAAGCCCATGTGCCACAACTGCTGAGCCTGCACTCTAGAGGCCGCGAGCCACAACTACTGAGTCCGCGTGCCTAGAGCCCGTGCTCCACAACAAGAGAAGCCACTGCAATGAGAAGCCTGCTCACCACAACAAAGAGTAGCCCCCGCTCGCCACAACTAGAGAAAGCCTGCACGCAGCAATGAAGACCCAACGCAGCCAAAAATAAATTAAAAAAAAAAAAAAAAAAGAACAGAGAGCCCAGTAGCTCTCCCAAAGAGGACATACTTTATTGGGAAGACAATGTGGGGAAGTTCATGCATAAGGGTATTGTCAAAAACAATGGAGATTTTCGTGGTAAACAGTTAAGAGGAGGCTCTTAGCTCCATTAAACTAGCAGCAACAAACAAAATAGTAGCCCAGCTAGAAGTTTAAGAGAGTAAACCAGGGAAAGAGACAGATAAGAAGGGCCTTTCTGAGCTCAGAGCAAGCCTCAAAGACTGCCCCCACAAAGGGGTCTGACTTTAGCTGGATCACACTGTGGAACAATTTATGCCCCAGACTTTGCCAAAAACAACAGAGCAGTCAGCTAGCAATTACTAGAGGCTAAAGGCTGTGAGTGTTACAGTAAAGTCAGATCACCTAGCAGCTTAACAGGGAGACCAGGGAAAGAGAGCACTGCTAAAACTACAATAACCCCTGGTGGTCAGAAGACTGTGTACATAGTCAAAGCTTCACTCTTTGAGGAGCAATATCAGAGACTACGCACTGTGGAGAAAATATTGATAGATTTCTGTGAACTAGTCCAGGCAAGTCACTGAAGAAATAAATAAGAAAACAAGCCCCAGGTGAGAGAGGGATCAAAATCCAGAGTTGCTACAACATATTATTGTAGCAATGTTCCATTTTCAACAAAAAAATTATGAGACATGCAAAGAAACAGGAAAATGTGACCCATGACAAGAAGAAAAAAAAAGTAGGCAACAGAAACTGCTTTGGTGGGGGCCTAGATGTTGAACTTAACAAAAACTTCAAAGCCCCTATTGTAAATATGTTCAAAGAACTAAAGGACACCATATTTAAGGAATTAAAGGAAGGTATGTTAACAACATCTCATCCAACAGAGAATATCAATAAGAGAGTTATAAAATGTTTAAAAAATAAATAAATAAATAAAAATGAAGACACAAAATACCAAAACTTAAAGGATGGAGCTAAAACAGTGCTCAGAGGGAAATTTTTAGCTATAAATGCCAACGTTAAAAAAAAAAAAAAGAAAGAAAGATCTCAAATCAATAAACTAAATTTCCACCTTAAGTAACAGGGGGGCAAAAAAGCAAACAAAACCCAGAGCAAGCAGAAAGAAGAAAACAATAAAAATTAGAGTGGAAATTATCGAAATAGAGAACAGGAGGGGAAAAAAAAGAAAAGAAAAAATAAAACCTAATTTCATTCTTTGAAAAGATCAACAAAACTGACAAACTTTTAACTAGACTGACCAAGAAGAGAGAAGACTAAAATCACTAAAATCAGAAATGAAAGAGGGGACATTACTACTGACCTTACAGGAAAAAAAACAATTATAAGAGAACACCATGAAGAAACATATGCCAACGAATTATATAACAAACGAAATGGACAAAGTCCTAGGAAGACACAAACTACCAGAATCAACTAAAGAAGAAACAGAAAGTCTGGAAAGGCCTATACCTAGTAAAGAGATTGGATTAGTAATTTAAAACTTCCCCCAAAGAATATCCCAAGCCCAGATGACTTTACTGGTGAATTTCACGAAACATTTAAAGAATTAATATGAATCCTCTCAAACTCTTCCAAAATATAGGAGAGGAGGAAACACTTCTCAATTCGTTCTATGAAGCCAGTTTACTGATACAAAAACCAGAAAGACATGTTACCAAAAAAACCTACATACCAATATCTCTTATGAATATGGACGCAAAAGCCTCAACAAATACTAGTCAACTGAATGCAGTAGTATATAAAGAGAATTATACACCATAACTAAGTGGGAATTACCCTAGGAATGCAAGGTTGATTTTACATTGGAAAATCAATTAATTTAATGCACCACATTAATAGAATAAAGGACAAAAACCATTTGATTATCTCAATAGGTGCAAGAAAAAAAAAAAAGCATTTGACAAAAATCCAAAAACGTTTCATGATTAAAAATACTCAGTAACCTAAGAATAGAAGAGAACTTCCTTAAACCGAAACAAAGGACATCTATAAAAAACTCACGGGACTTCCCTGGTGGCCCAGGGGTTAAGAATCCGCCTGCCAATGTAGGGGACACGGGTTCGAGCCCTAGTCCAGGAAGATCCCACATGCCACGGAGCAACTAAGCCCATGTGCCACAACTACTGAAGGCCACGCACCTAGAGCCTGTGCTCTGCAACAAGAGAAGCCACTGCAATGAGAAGCCTGTGCACCACAATGAAGACCCAACACGGCCAAAAATAAATAAATAAAATAATTAAAAAAAAAAAAAAAAACTCACAGCTAATATCATAATGGTGAAGAAAGGAATACTTCCCCCCACAAGACCAGGAACAAGACAAGGATGTCCATTCTCACCCTTTTAGTCAATAATATATTGGAGATTCTATCCAGGGCAATTGAGCAAGAAAGAAATGGCATACAGATTGAAAAGGAAGAAGTAAAATGATCTTTATTTGCAGATAACATTATCTTATATATAGAAAATCCTAAGGAATCCACTAAAAAAATATTAAAACTAATAGAGGAGTTTAGCAAGGTTGCAGGATACAAGCTGAATAAACAAACACCAATTCTACTTCTACATACTACCAAACAATTCAAAAATGAAATTCAAAAAACAATTTAATTTACAATAGCATCAAAAATAAAGTACTTAGTAATAAATTTAACAAAAGAAGTGTAAAATCTGTATATTGAAAAGTATAAAAAACTGTTGAAAGAAATAAAAAGATCTAAATAAATGGAAAAATATCCTATGTTCATAGAGAAGAAGACTTAATACTGTTAAAAGGGTAATACTCCCCAAGCTGATCTACAGATTCAATGTAATCCCTATCAAAATCCCAGGTGGCTTTTTTTTGCAGAAACTGACAAGCTGATACTAAAATACTGTGGGAAAAAACAAAGTTCTGATTTCAAAATTTACTACAGAGCTACAGAAATTAAGACAATGTGGGGACTTCCCTGGTGGGGCAGTGGTTAAGAGTCCACCTGCCAATGCAGGGGACATGGGTTCGAATCCTGGTCCGGGAAGATCCCACGTGCCACGGAGCAAATAAGCCCACGCACCACAACTACTGAGCCTGTGCTCTAGAGCCCATGAGCCACAACTACTGCAGCCCGTGTGCCTAGAGCCTGTGTTCCGCAACAAAGAGAAGCCACCGCAGTGAGAAGCACACGCACCGCAACAAAGAGTAGTCCCTGCTCACCGCTACTAGAGAAAGCCCATGCACAGCGTCGAAGACCCAACGCAGCCGAAAAATAAGTAAATAAATTTATTTAAAAAAAAAAGACAATGTAGTAGTAGTATGAAGACAGACAAATAGATCAATGGAATAGATCAATCAATCCATGCATAAATGGTCAAATGATCTTTGAAAGGGTGCCAAGACAGTTCAATGAGGAAAGAATAGTTTTTCTTTTTGTTTTTTATAAATGTACTTATTTTTATTTCTTTATTTTTGGGCTCTGCGGCATGTGGGATCTTCCTGGACCAGGGCTCGAACCCACGTCCCCTGCACTGGCAGGTGGATTCTTAACCACTGTGCCACCAGGAAAGAATAGTTTTTTCAACAAATGGTGCTAGGACAATTTGATAACCATATGTAAGAGAATGAAGTTGGACCTCTACCTCACACCATATACAAAAATTAACTATCATCTATTATCATAGGCCTCTTATGTAAGAGCTAAGACTATAAAACTCTGAGAAGAAAACATAGAAGTAAGTCTTCATGACTCTTGGTTAGGCAGTGGTTTCTAGGGTATGACATTAAAAGCACATGCAACTAACGAAAAAAGAGATGTTGAACTTAATTAAAATTAAAAACTTTTGTGTTTCAAAGGACACCATCAAGAAAGTGAAAAGACAACCTGCAGAATGGGAGAAAATATGTGCAAATCACATATCTGATAAGGAACTTGTATCTGGAATATATGAAGAACTGTTACACTTCAACAATAAAAAGATAAATAACCTAATTTAAATGTATATATGTGTAACTGAATCACTTTGCTGTACACGTGAAACTAACACAACACTGTAAATCAACTATACTTCAATTTAAATAAATAAAAATTATACAGTGCTGTATGTCAATTATATCTTAATAAAACTGTAAAAAAAAAAACAGTACATAAGCAAACACAATGAGATACCCACTAAGATTGCTGAAATAAAAAGATAATAAATGTTCGGCAGTTCCTCAAAAGGTTAAACATAGAGTCACCATATGAAATAGCAATCTCACTCCTAGTTATGTGCCCAAGAGAAATGCAACCTTTTACCCACACTTGCATACAAAATCTTGTATGTGAATGTTCATAGCAACATTATTCGTAATAGCCAAAAAGTGGAAACAAACCAAACGTTCATCAACTGATGAATGGATAAACACAAGTAGCATATTTAGACAGTGCAATACTATTCCACATAAAAAGGAATGAAGTACTGATACATGCTACAACATGGATAAACCTTATGGATGTTTTATCCATAAAAATGGATAAACATTATGCTAAGTGAAAAAAGTCAGTCACAGAAGACTATATATTGTATTATTCCATTTACATGAAATGGCCAGAATAGGCATATTCATACAGACAGAAAATATATTAGTAGTTGCCTAGGGCTGGGGGTGAGAGCAGGGTGTGAAGGTAGAAAGTGAATATTAGTGGCTACGGGATTTCTTTTGGGGGTGATGAAAATGTTCTAAACTTGATGGTGGTAATGGTTGCACAATTCTGTGAACATATTAAAAAACGTTGAATTGTACACTTTAAATGGGTGAATCGTATATGAGTTATGTCTTTTTTTTTTCGCCGTGCAGCTTGTGGGATCCTAGTTCCCTGACCAGGGATTGAACCTGGACCCTTGGCAGTGAAAGTGCGGAGTCCCAACCACTGGACCGCCAGGGAATTCTCTGAATTATGTCTTAATAAAGCTGTTAAAACAAACAAAACAGAAACCTCCAGGGGTTTCCAATCCACGTGGCCCTTCTCTCCTCATTCACTCACCTGCATCCATGTTCTCCACTTTCTACCAAATTTCCTGTACTTTGTATGTGTGGTTCCTGCTTAGAACATTCTACCCCAAATTTTCTCAAGCTGACCTTATTATTATTTACTTTCGATTCAAATGAATCCTCCTCAGAGACATTTTCCCTGACCATCCCAAGTAAAGCAGTCTCTCCCCCTTAAAATGGTCTCTTTTATATTCTGTCAAGGAACTAAAAAATAAAGTAATTCAGATATTCAGCTGATGCGTGTCAGGTAGCACCTCAAAATTAGCTAACTCCCTGAGCTGAAGCAGAATTGGAGTTTTTGTAAGGCAAGAGCAGAAAGGGGTATATGGTTATGGTATTGTCCCAAGCTGCAATTTTCTTTATCTGTAACTGCTGCAAAACACTGCAGTTTAAAAGGGTGGGATATATTGGGACATTCGTGCCTCTTTCTTGTAATTGCTGGTGTAGTCTTATTTTGGTAGCAGTTGAAAGGGTTCTTTTGAGAGCTATCTTTGTAAGCCTTCTCAATCATCTAATGCTAATTAAGTTCATGGGAAGGACTGACAGAAAGGGGAAAAAAAAGGAAAGGAAAGGAGAAAGAAAAAAAAAGGAGGTAAAGCCTGAAACAAGGAAAAGCAGGGTCTGTTTCAATTCTTTAGAACATGTCTCAGTATCTGAAATTGTCTTAGTTATTTGTTTGCATGTTTATTTTCTGTCTCCTCTACCACTAGGATGTTTCTGTCCTGTTTGTCCACATAGTAGATGCTTAATATGTGGTGGCTGATTGACCAAATTCCACACCAACATGATAATGTAAGGTGAAAGCATGAGCAAATATTTTGGAACTTTCTAACCACTCCTCTCATTTCTCGGGACTATAATGAACTGTCACCTCAGTGCTTAGAGAATTAAAAATTCTTGGGTCACACCTCCACAGACTGGTTCATCTGTGCTTTAACTATACATCTGCCTGCCTACAGAAACAAATATTTTAAAAGGTAAGGAAAAATCTGTGTGACAGTCTGGGCAGTGCTTCCACTGCCTCGAACTCGACACTAGGATTGTTGATTATATAGGAGGAACTGGAACAAACGTACTGCAATTTTATGCAGGAGTTTCAAGTCTTTAATTCAAGCTTGCTTCTTCCTAGAAGTAGGAGTGAAGTCTTTGTGCTTAGTTACTTCTGCAATTGCTAGAGGTTAGGAACAAAGACTCAAAGAATTTAAGTGCTGGAAGGAACCTCAGGCATTACTTAGCTTCCTTCTTTCTTATCAGATGTTTCTTATCGTCTGTATCCAAAATATCAAGGTTTTACCTTCTAAGAACACTTCCCTGCTCAAAGCTTTTTCTCAGACTAGCACCACTGGCATTACCTAGAAGTCTGTTTGGAAATGCAGAATTTCAGACCCCATTCCAGAGCTATGTAGTCCGAATTTGTAATTTCACATGACCCCCAGGTGACTGGCGTGCAGTCTGAGAAGTGCCGCAGCACTTCTGGACATGCTGAACCAGTGCTTACTATCTCCAACAGCATGCACTTATCATTAGCACTTACCTGCAAGCTGGACCAATGGAACAAGGAAAATTCATAAGTGAAAAGTTTTCCCAAATGTCTCCTGTAGAATTCAAAGACCTGTGTATTAGGGAAAGAAAAGAAGAGGCTCAAAGGATAAAACTCAAAAGTAATTACAAAGGTTACTGGTAAAATAGTGATAATTGTTTTGAACTGGGTGATGAATACATTGAGATTCATTAAACTACTCTCTCTACTTTTGTGTATATTTGAAAGTTTCATAATAAAAATTTTTTAATTGTATTTTATTCACACTTGTTTATCTTTTTTTTTTTTTGGCCATGCCGTGTGGCATGAGGGATCTTAGTTCCCCGACCAGGGATTGAACCCTTGCCCTCTGCACTGGGAGTGCAGAGTCTTAACCAATGAACCACCAGGGAAGTCCCCTGAAAGTTTCATAATAAAATATTTTTTTAAAAAGTAGTCTCAAGTTTGGGACTTCCCTGGTGGCACAGTGGGTAAGACTCTGCACTCCCAATGCAGGGGGCTCAGGTTTGATTCCTGGTCAGGGAACTAGGTCCCACATGCATGCCGCAACTAAGAGTTCACACGCCACAACTAAGGAGCCCACGTGCTGTAACTAAGACCCAGTGTAACCAAATAAATAAAAATTAATTAATTAATTTTAAAAAAAAGTAGTCTCAAATTAGTGATAACTACCAGTCCCACCAAGAGGCACTTGTGGTGAGAAAGTGTAGTCAAGAATGTTGCGTATCTTGGGACTTCCCTGGCAGTCCAGTGGTTAAGACTTCACCTTCCGATGCAGGGGGTGTGGGTTTGATCCCTGGTCAGGGAGCTAAGATCCCACATGCCTCAGGGCCAAGAAACTAAAATCTAAAACAGAAGCATTATTATTTTTTTAAAGAATTTATTTATTTATTTATTATTTATTTGTTTGGCTGTGTTGGGTCTTCGTTGCTGCACGAGGGCTTTCTCTAATTGCAGCGAGCAGGGGTTATTCTTCATTGTGGTACGCGGGCTTCTCACTGTGGTGGCTTCTCTTGCGGCAGACCACAGACTCTAGGCACGCAGGCTCCAGTAGTTGTGGCTCATGGTCTCAGTAGCTGTGGCTCATGGGCTCTAGAGCACAGGCTCAGTAGTTGTGGCACATGGGCTTAGCTGCTCCGCGGCATGTGGGATCTTTTCCAGACCAGGGCTCAAACCCATGTCCCCTGCATTGGCAGGTGGATTCTTAACCACTGCGCCACCAGGAAAGCCCCTAGAAGCATTACTGTAACAAATTCAATAAAGACTTTAAAAATGGTCCACATCAAAAAATCTTAAAAAAAAAAAAAAAGAATGCTGTGCATTTGCCGCAAAGTGAAGGCTGAAGGGGAATGCGGAAGAACTAAGGTTTATGGACCAGACCCCTTAGGTACATTCCTTCATTTAATCCCCCATCACAGCTCTGTTAGGTAACAGCACCTTAACCAAGTGATTGAGTTTAGCATCACCAATCCTGGGACAAAAATGGTACTGTATGCCCCCTGGTGGAGAGTATGGGGAAGTACACATCCTCGTTGATGCGGTCCTCTCACCAAAAATGTCTCACGTGAATCTAAACAGGAGGCAGCAAACGCTGAACAGAGGACATTCTACCAGACAATGGGCCTGGACTCTTCAAAAATGTCAACATCATGACAGACAAAAGATTTTAAAAGTAAGGTGAAGTGCTTTAAATTAAAGGAGACTAAAGAGGTATATGACATCTAAATGCAATGGGTGAACTTTGATTGGATCCTAGATTCAAAAAAGAAACACTAAAAAAAGTCATTGTGGGGACTTCCCTGGTGGTCCAGAGGTTAAGACTCTGTGCTTCCAATGCAGGGGGCACAGGTTCGATCCCTGGTCAAGGAACTAAGATCAGGCATGCATGCGGTGTGGCCAAAAAAAAAAAAAAATCATCTAATACACTGTCCATTTTCCAAGTTTCTAATTGTCCCCACAGTGACTTTTTATTTTAATAAATAAATTTATTTATTTTGGCTGCAATGGGTCTGTTGTGGCAGCGTGAGGGCTCTTCGTTGCGGTGCGTGGGCTTCTCTGGTTGTGGTGCGTGGGCTTAGTTGTGGTATGTGGGATCTTAGTTCCCTGACCAGGGATTGAACCTGGGCCTCTGCATTGGGAGCACGGAGTCTTAACCACTGGACCACCACGGAAGTCCCCAAGATGATTCTTTAAAATATATATATTAAATGTACTGGGTGTGACTAAAACATCAACAACAACCTTATGAGGTAAGTGGTAACCCTCTTGTAGAGACTGGGAAACTTAAGATTGGAGAGATAAAGGGACTTGCTCAAGAATCCACAGCTGGTAAATGGCAGCGCCAAAACAGGCCCAGATCTCCCTGACTCCAAAGCACAAGCTCCTGGCTGGTGGATGCTTCTTCTTCTGCAGCATCCCCAGGCAGCAAGAGATAGGGCTGTGTCTCCAAGGAGATGGTAAGGGTGCATTGCTATGCCACGAGCAGTCGTTCATTTATTCAAAATTTAATTTCTGTGTGACAATGATAAGCAAAAACAGGCAGTCCCTAGACTCAGGTTGCTTACAGCCTAGTGGAGGAGACAGATGTTGATCAAATGTTGGAAA
>NW_020185335.1:1872713-1878528 GCF_003031525.2 Neophocaena asiaeorientalis asiaeorientalis | reverse complement strand
TATATATATATATATATATATATATATATATAAAACAAAAGGAGATCAGAGCAATGAAGAAAAGGAAGGTGACCAAAGCAGAGGGTCAGCAGAAGACTTCTATGAGTTGTGCTTTAAAGACTGAATAGAAGTTAATGATACAGACAGAAGGAAAAGTGTGAGCAAAAGGCCTATGGCAGGAGGGAGCATGACCTTGCAGTAGGAGAGGCCCAAGAGCCGGCAGGTGTGTGGTGCAAGGTAAGAATGGAGGAAATAGGCAGGGTCTGACCATGTAGGACCTTAAAGGCCATGCTAGGAATCTGTTCAATTTTAAAAGCAATGGAAAGTTACTAAAGGGTTTAAGCAAGTGACAACATGAGATTTCAAGTTTAAAAAAAAAAAGAAACACTTTGGCTGCAACGTACCAGTTAAGAGATTGTGGTAACCTGTGGTTACTTGTATTAGAATGAGCAGTGGAGATGGAACGGGCCACATCCAGAGGCTATTTGGGCAGACTGGATATGGGGAAATGCAGGAAAAGGAGGTACTGAAGATGTCTTAGGTTTGTAGCTTGTGCAGTTGGATGGAGATGCCATTCTCTGAGAGAAGGAGCACTTGGAAGAAGGCCACATATGGGAAGATGTAACGTAAGTCATATCTTGGAAATGAAGAATTGGTAATGTTTTTGAGACCTCCAAGTGGAGATGCAAGAAGGCAGCTGGATGTGCAACTCTGAAGTTCAGAAGAGAAGTCTAGACTAGAGATGTACATTTGGGAGTCATCAACTTATGGCTACTGAAGCATGGATAAGGTGGCCTCAGAAAGGGAGGATTTAGTCAATGGGACCCTCTGATTCTTAAAGGGAAGGCTTTGATGCAGAAATATTGGAAGGGAGCAGTAGGGGGGCTGAGTCACAAGCCTGAGCGAGAAGTGTGTGTTGGGAGAGAACCTCAGTGTCACTCTCACTGCTTCTAGAAGCAATGTGTTCCTGCCAGCAGTGGGGTCACCTTCACTATTTTTAGAGGATGGCTCATGCGTTTCTCTACCTGGTTGTCTCTACTATTCACCCTCTAGGCAAGCCTCTGCTGGCAGCCCCCATGTCTTCTGCCACTGCTTCCTGGGGGAAGGTGCTCTGCCACCGGGCTTCTCTCCCAGTGTCCTTCCAACTATACCATAATTTATTTTTTTGTTGTTTTTTTTTGTGGTACGCGGGCCTCTCACTGTTGTGGCCTCTCCCGTTGTGGAGCACAGGCTCCGGACGCGCAGGCTCAGCGGCCATGGCTCACGGGCCCAGCCGCTCCATGGCATGTGGGATCTTCCCGGACTGGGGCACGAACCCATGTCCCCTGCATCGGCAGGCGGACTCTCAACCACTACGCCACCAGGGAAGCCCCCATAATTTATTTATTAAGCGATTAATTAGTTGATTAACCAATGCCTTAGTGATAGGCAACATTTTGGGGCAAAAATTATGGTGTAACCATACGTTGGAATACTATGTAGCAGGAGAGAGAGAGAGAGAGAGAGGGAGGTGGAGAGAGACAGAGAGACAGAGAGAGGTATTTCTTTGTGTTCATATACAGAAAGCTCCCCAATTCCCCAATATACATACACTGTGAAAGAAAAAAGAAAAGTACAAAACTGTGATTTTATGCTATATTTTGTACTAATGGGGAATATAAATCTGTATTACAATTTACTTGTATACGCCTAGAGAAAGTGTGGAAGGATACACGGGACACTAAAAACAGTGACCCCATAGGGGATAAGGCAGGGTGGATTGCAGAGATGATAAATAAGGACGAAACTTATTATGACTCTTTACTTAAAATTTTCTGAACCTTGTGACTGTATCACCTATTCAAAAAATTAAATTTTAAAATATGGAAAAATGTTATTTTCCAATATGTTTCATATTTTATATTTTCTAATGAAACTGATTTTAGTGCTCCCACCCCCAAAGATAACATTTTGCAGACATATAATACAATATCGCAACCAGGATATTAACACTGATACAGTCAAGATACAGACAATTTCCATCACCATTGTGTGCTATGTTTTAAATCTTGAAGATGGATGGTCTATTAAATAAAATAACATGTTTTACAAATCAGTGCGTTTAGTACACATTAAAAAAAAGTCTGGAAGGAAATTCAGCACAACAAAGTGGTAACAGTGTTCATCTCTGGTCACGAGGAATACAGGGGGGTTAACTTTTTTTTTTTCCTTTTTAGTTTCATGGTAGTTTTCTGTTTTCTGAGGTAAAATTCACACAACATACAATTAACCATTTTAAACTGTATATTACAGTGAAATTTAGTGTATTCATGATGTTGTACAACCAGCTCTTTTTAGTTTCAAAACCTTTTCATCGCCCTAGAAGAAGACCCCATATCCATTAAGTAATCACTCGCTAGCCTCCTATCGCCAGCCCCTGACAATCTGCTTTCTATCTCTATGGATTTGCCTATTCTCGATATTCCATACAGAAGGAATCACACAATATGTGACCTTTTGTGTCTGGCTTTTCTCACTTAGTATAATATTTTCAAGGCTCATCCAAGTTGTAGCAGTATTAATACTTCATCCATTTTTATGTCTAAATAATATCCCATTCTGTGTATACATCATAATTTGTTTCTCCGTTCATCCATTAATGGACATTTGGGTTGTTTCCACCTTATGGCTATTGTAAACAGTGCTGCCAGGAATATTCATGAACAAGTTTTTGTTTGGACTCCTATTTTCAATTATTCTGGATATAAATGTAGAAGTAGCATTGCTAGCAATTCTGTTTCTCTTTTTGAGGAATCAACGAACTGTTTTCCACAGCAGCTGTACCGTTTTACAGTCCCACAAGCTGCATATGAGAGCTCCTAATTATCCATAGCCTTGCCAACACTTGTTATTTTATCATTTGTCTGTTTATCATAGCCATCTTAGTGGGTGTGCAGTGTTATCTCATTGTGGATGTGATTTGCATTTCCTTAATGATCAACGTCAAACATCTTTTCATGAGCTTATTGGCCACTGAGTATCTTTTTGGAGAAATGCCTCCAAAGCATGTGCTATTTTTAATTGTATCACTGATGATGTATTTTAAAACAGAGGGATTAAATTTTACATTACTGCTCCTAAATAAAATTTTCTCTTATTACTGATGAAAACTAAAATTTCGAAATGGTATCTCATTGCATTAGTTAAGGCAATGGAAGCTGCTATAACAAATCCCCAAATGTTTGATGGCTCAAACACAATTGAAGTTTCTTTCTTGCACAGATAAAGCCCAACATGTTCAGTAAATGGCTCTTCTCTAAGCAGTAATGCAGGTACTTGGGCTCCTTCCATTATGTGCTCTGCCAACTTCAACTCAAGGCTTCTAAGGCGGCACTGGTCCAGTATTTGTAAAAGGATTTTCAGTGAGGCTGGACACCATGCACCAATAGCACCAATTTACCTTTTTTCTTTCTTTCTTTCTTTTTTTAGGTATAGAAATGGAGAGTTCAGGGTTAGATTAATCTCAGGTAGAGACTTTCCACAGTAGATGCTACACAAAGATAACGAAGCTCAGTTCAAGTGGCTGGCAAGAATGTGGGTATGTATTGCACCATGGGGTATATGTTGGAAAGAAAGAGAAGAGTAACAATACAGGGGAGTTGACGGACTTAGGAGGAAAGTGTGGAGAGATCAGAGGTTGAATAATGTCTAGGTGTAAATTGTGATTCCATTGGAGGGGAAGAAGATTGTAGTGAGTTAATTATACATCAGGATTTAAGATTCCTAAAATAGTCTAGTTCAAGATCATGATAAAGAACAAGGAGTAGGGACTTCCCTGGTGGCGCAGTGGTTAAGAATCCGCCTGCCAGTGCAGGGGACATGAGTTCGAGCCCTGGTCTGGGAAGATCCCACATGCCGCGGAGCAACTAAGCCCGTGTGCCACAACTACGGAACCTGCGCTCTAGAGCCCTTGAGCCACAACTACTGAAGCCCATGCACCTAGAGCCTGTGCTCTGCAACAAGAGAAGCTGCTGCAATGAGAAGCCCATGCACCATAACAAAGGGTAGCCCCCGCTTGCCACAACTAGAGAAAGCCTGCACGCAGCAACGAAGACCCAATGCAGCCAAAAATAAATAAATAAATAAATTTATTATTAAAAAAAAAGAACAAGGTGTGTCTGTGGGAGTGGGTGGCCATAATGCAGTAAGATTTATATATAGCTCCTCAAGTTTGAGATAGGCAGGAGGCCATTATAGGTGTTGGTTGGGTTATCCACAGAAATACTGAAATTTCCCACATGTCAAAGGAGAGTGTACAGAAAGGGTATAAAGTAATATAGCTTATATTTTATTTACTTTAAAAATTTTTATTGGAGTATAGTTGGTTTAAAATGTTGTGTTATAGCCTATATTTTAAAGGATGGTTATTGCATGACTCTGAGAGGCTAGAAATCCTGAAAGGACAGTAAGTTAGATTTCTAGACTAGGTAAAAAAAAGCAATTTCAAGCTGGCTGTAGGGGTGGCAGTATCTTTGGGGGAACAGCCAAGTTTTGGTTAAAGCAAAGACGTGAAGGAATTATGCTCAACAATTTGGGAATGGCAGGGAATTTTAATCTGCCATGGAAGAAGAATTCCAGGGGGAACGAATGGAAAGAGGAAGCATCAGGATGGAGGGAGCTAAAAGTATGGAAATTTCTATAGCAATATCACAAACTAGATAATGCGAAAATGTGTGCGCTTCAAAACACCTAGATATATTAGATAAAATCTAACATACACTTTTTCAGATTCAGAGCTAACTTTGCAAGAGGGTAAGGGTAACTCCCAAGGAGCACAAATAAAGAGGGAACTGAAAATGAGGAAAAAAGATTATGGTTATGCTGGTGCTATCTCAGTAACCAAGAGGTTTGGATTTTAAGACTAGAGAGGAAACCTTAGGCCCATGTAAGGCAGGGAGTTGTAATTTAAACTCTGCATGAAGTCAGGACCCTTCAAGTGCTAAGCTTGAATGAAAGGATGAATTAAAAAGAAATCTCGGAGGAGCTTCAAGATGGCAGAAGAGTAAGATGTGGAGATCATCTTCCTCCCCACAGATACATCAGAAATACATCTACATGTGGAACAGCTCCTACAGAACACCTACTGAACGCTGGCAAAAGATCTCAGACCTCCCAAAAGGCTAGATACTCCCCACGTACCTGGGTAGGGCAAAAGGAAAAAGAGTAAACAGAGACAAAAGGATAAGGACGGGACCTGCACCAGTGGGAGGGAGTCGTGAAGGAGGAAAGGTTTCCACACACTAGGAAGCCCCTTCGAGGGCGGAGACTGCGGGTGGTGGAGGGGGGAGCTTCGGAGCCGCGGTGGAGAGCACAGCCACAGGGGTGTGGAGGGCAAAGCGGAGAGATTCCCACACAGAGGATCAGGGCCAAACGGCACTCACCAGCTCGAGAGGCTTGTCTGCTCACCCGCCAGGGCGGGTGGGGCTGGGAGCTCACGCTCGGGCTTCGGAGGTCAGATCCCAGGGAGGGGACTGGGGCTGGCGGCGTGAACACAGCCTGCAGGGGGTTAGTGCACCACAGCTAGCCGGGAGGGAGTCCGGGGAAAAGTCTGGAGCTGCCAAAGTTTTTTTTTCTTAATAATTATTTTTTATTTTAATAACTTTATTTTATTTTACTTTATTTTATTTTAGCTTCTTCATTCTTTATTTATTTTCTTCCTCTCTTTTATTCTGAGCTGTGTGGAGGACAGGATCTTGGTGCTCCAGCCAGGTGTCAGGGCTGTGCCACTAAGCTGGGAGAGCCAAGTTCAGGACATTGGTCCACAAGAGACCTCCCA
>NW_020185335.1:1860806-1872503 GCF_003031525.2 Neophocaena asiaeorientalis asiaeorientalis | reverse complement strand
GAAAGAAAAACAGAGCTGGAGGAATCAGGCTCCCTGACTTCAGACTATACTACAAAGCTACAGTAATCGAGACAGTATGGTACTGGCACAAAACAGAAAAGAGATCAGTGGAAGAGGATAGAAAGCCCAGAGGTGAACCCACACATATATAGTCACCTTATCTTTGATAAAGGTATCAAAACTACAATGAGATACCATCTCACACCGGTCAGAATGTCCATCATCAAAAAATCTACAAACAATAAATGCTGGAGAGGGTGTGGAGAAAAGGGAACCCTCCTGCACTGTTGGTGGGAATGTAAACTGATACAACCACTATGGAGAACAGTATGGAGGTTCCTTAAAAAAACTAAAATAGGGGCTTCCCTGGTGGCGCAATGGTTGAGAGTCCGCCTGCCGATGCAGGGGACACGGGTTCATGCCCCGGTGCAGGAAGATCCCACGTGCCGCGGAGTGGCTGGGCCCGTGAACCATGGCCGCTGAGCCTGCGCGTCTGGAGCCTGTGCTCTGCAAAGGGAGAGGCCAAAACAGTGAGAGGTCTGCGTCCCACACACACACACACACACACACACACACACACACACAAAAAACTAAAATAGAACTACCATACGACCCAGCAATCCCACTACTGGGCATATACCCTGAGGAAACCATAATTCAAAAAGAGTCATGTACCAAAATGTTCATTGCAGCTCTATTTACAAGCCAGGACATGGAAGCAACCGAAGTTTCCATCAACAGATGAATGGATAAAGAAGATGTGGCACATATATACAATGGAATATTACTCAGCCATAAAAAGGAACGAAACTGAGTTATTTGTAGTGAGGTGGATGGACCTAGAGACTGTCATACAGCATGAAGTAAGTCAGAAAGAGAAAAACAAATACCAATGCTAACACATATATATGGAATCTGAAAAAAAAAATGGTCATGAAGAACCTAGGGGCAAGATGGGAATAAAGATCCATACCTACTAGAGAATGGACTTGAGGATACGGGGAGGGGGAAGGGTAAGCTGGGACAGAGTGAGACAGTGGCATGGGCATATATACACTACCAAACGTAAAACAGCTAGCTAGCGGGAAGCAGCCACATAGCACAGGGAGGTCAGCTCGGTGCTTTGTGACCACCTAGAGGGGTGGGATAGGGAGGGTGGGAGGAGGGATACGCAAGAGGGAAGAGATATGGGGACATATGTACATGTATAACTGACTCACTTTGTTATAAAGCAGAAACTGACACACCATTGTAAAGCAATTATACTCCAATAAAGATGTTTAAAAAAAAATACAAGCTACACAGGTAAGATTATATCCATCAGGCAATACAAAAAAAAAAAGAAAGAAATCTCTTTCGGTCTGGCCTCTGGGAAGAAAAAACCTCTCCCGTGAGAATCTGTAACCATAGGCATTCCTTTACGTGGATTTGGTGTTCAAATGCATTCTACCTGCATGGTCTGGGACCCCAAGCTGAGAAATTCACATGAAAAGTGGTCCTAGTCCAGGAGTTTTAATACCAGAAAAGAAGGGGAGAATGGGTATTGGGGAATGTCTAGCAGTCTGCCACGTCAGTCCATATTTCTGTTGCACAGAAAAATAATCAGTAAAATACTTTTAAGGATAAAGAAGTATCACATTAACATAAAATTGGGGGGAAACGTGGAATAGAGACACAAGATCAGGAGAGAAAAGTAACAATGTAAAATTTCCAATAATGCCCCAGTTGAGAATACATGCTCTAGAGCTAAATTCCATTTAATGGATGTTTGGGGGTTAGAGGAACAAGTTAAATGACACCACAAGAATGTCTGCCACATCCAGAATGTGGGAAATTTCACAAGACAACTGTTTTGACAATTAAGTCAATGGCATGAAAAGATTAAGAGAAATTTAAGAGATGTAAAACTAAAAGTAATATTTGAACCTTGTTCAGATCCTACCCCAAATGAACCAACTATAAAAAGATATTTTGTATACAGTTGAAGAGATCTGATTATTTGATGCAATGTGGCACTGTAATTAAGAAATTAGGTTTGGGCTTCCCTGGTGGCGCAGTGGTTGAGAGTCTGCCTGCTGATGCAGGGGACACGGGTTCGTGCCCCGGTCCGGGAAGATCCCACATGCCGCGGAGCGGCTGGGCCCGTGAGCCATGGCTGCTGCGCCTGCACGTCCGGAGCCTGTGCTCTGCAACGGGAGAGGCCACAACAGTGAGAGGCCCGCGTACAAAAAAAAAAAAAAAAAAAAAAAGAAAGAAATTAGGATTTTGGAGATGCATACTGAGGGGTATGAGAGGAAATGACATGTACCTAGGATTTGCTTTATAAATACTTCAACAAAGAAAACAAGGAAAAGGAGGAAGGAAGAAATATGGCAAAGTCTTGATAATGGATGATGGATATATAGATATTAACTATACTATTGTTTCTTTTATACACATTTAAAATTTTCATAGAGTTCAAAATTATTTTAGAGGATACATGAACAGAAAACAGCACTAGTATAATATACGAACTAATTCTGCTATTTATAGAAACATCCCAGATGTTTTTCTAAAAATTTCTTACTTTTCCCAGTGTGCAAGCCCCACCGATGCTTTGCCCTGCTTCCATTATGAAATGCTAGAATCAGGAAAAATAAGCACTTTGTACCCCAAGATGAACAAATGATGATGGGGTCATCTCATCTAATTTCAGTCCTGAGGAAAAACTTAAAAAGTAAGTAATTCCTACAAGTGTGGACTCCCTAATAAAAAATGGTGCCATCCCTGACTTTTAGAATGCTAGTGTCTGAAATGATGTCACAATCTTTGTGGATATGGTTAACATGAGAAAAAGTTGTTTTCCTACCATGATCAGATGAATGAAACTGGTAATTTCTCAGGTTTCTTACCTTTCTTTTAAAAACTTGAAATTCCTTTAAGTGCCAAATATTTGAGTTGGTCTTCCTGAAGTCTGACTCCTCTGCACCTTTAAAAAAGAAAAACAGTGTTGTGGGGCTTCCCTGGTGGCGCAGTGGTTGAGAGTCTGCCTGCCGATGCAGGGGACACGGGTTCGAGCCCTGGTCTGGGAGGATCCCACATGCCGCGGAGCGACTGGGCCCGTGAGCCACGACTGCCGAGCCTGCGTGTCTGGAGCCTGTGCCCCGCAACAGGAGAAACGGCGACAGTGAAAGGCCCGTGCACGGCGATGAAGAGTGGCCCCCGCTTGCTGCAACTAGAGAAAGCCCTCGCACAGAAACGAAGACCCAACACAGCCAAAAATAAAAAAAAAAAAAAAAAAAAACTTAAAAAAAAAAAAAAAAAAGAAAGAAAAACAGTGTTGTGGAGGTATAGTTCACATACCATACAATTCACACATTTAGTGTATAGTTTGATGGTTTTTAGTATATACACAATCGCACTACCATCAACACAATCAATTTTAGAATATTATCATTGCCCCCCAAAGAAACCCTGCATCTGTAAGCAGTCGATCTCCACCCCCACCCCCTACCCATCCCCACCACATACATCCTCACACTCAACTCTAGGCAACCACTAGTCTCTTTTTTTCTAGTTTGGACATTTGATATAAATGGAATTACACAAAATATGCTCTTTTCCACTGGCTTCTTTCACTCAGCACAATGTTTTCAAGGTTCATCCATGTCGCAGCATGCATCAGTGCAACATTCTTTGTTCCTCTCAAGTAATATTCCATGGATGGATATATCACATTTTATTTATGCATTCATCAGCTGATAGATATCTGGGTTGTTTCCATTTTCTGGCTATTATGAATAATGCTGCTATGGACATTCTTGTAAAAGTTTTATGTGGACATAAGTTTTCATTTCTCTAGGAGTGGAATGGATGGGTCATATGGCAACTATATTTTTAACCTTTTGAGAAACTGCCAAACTGTTTTCCAAAGTTGCTGAACCATCTTACATTCCTGCCAGCAGTGCGTGAGCATTACGATTTCTCCACATCCTTGCCACCACTGTTACTGTTGTGGTAGTTTCCTTCTATTTCTAGTTTGAGGGTCTTTATCATAAAAAGGTGTAGAGGGGGCTTCCCCGGTGGCGCAATGGTTGAGAGTCTGCCTGCCGATGCAGGGGACACGGGTTCGTGCCCCGGTCCGGGAAGATCCCACATGCCACGGAGTGGCTGGGCCCGTGAGCCATGGCTGCTGAGCCTGCGCGTCCGGAGCCTGTGCTCCGCAACGGGAGAGGCCACAGCAGTGAGAGGCCCGCGTACCGCAAAAAAAAAAAAAAAAAGTGTAGAATCTTGTCAAATGTTTTGTTAGCATCACTGAGATGACCAGGTCGTTTTTGTCCTTCATTCTGTTATTGAGGTGTATTACACTGACTTTTTTTTCATTTGTTGAACCATTCCCATATTTCAGAAATAAATCCCACTTGGTCGGGGCTTCCCTGGTGGCGCAGTGGTTAAGAATCTGCCTGCCAATGCAAGGGACACAGGTTTGTAGCCCTAGTCCGGGAAGATCCCACATGCCGCGGAGCAACTAAGCCCGTGCGCCACAGCTACTGAGCCTGCGCCCTAGAGCCCGTGAGCCACAACTACTGAGTCTGCCTGCCACAACTACAGAAGCCTACGCACTTAGGGCCCGTGAACCACAACAAAAGAAACCACTCCAATGAGAAGCCCGCACGCAGCAATGAAGACCCAACGCAGACAAAAATAAATAAATTTAAAAAACAAAAAATCCCACTTGGTCATGGTACATAATCTTTTTAATGAGGTGTTGTATTTGGATTGCTAGTACTATGCTCGTCTTCTCTGTATTGTTCCAATTTTAGCATATGTGCTGACAAAGCAAGAACTCCCTGCGGCTTTATTTTTTAAACACGGCATAACGTACGTTTTTTTTTTTTTTTTTTGCGGTACGCAGGCCTTTCACTGTTGTGGCCTCTCCCGTTGCGGAGCACAGGCTCCGGACGCGCAGGCTCAGCGGCCATGGCTCACGGGCCCAGCCGCTCCGAGGCATGTGGGATCTTCCCGGACCGGGGCACGAACCCGTGTCCCCTGCATCGGCAGGCGGACTCTCAACCACTGCGCCACCAGGGAAGCCCGGGATAACGTACTTTGAATTTCATAATGTACTTTGCATTTCAATTTTCAAATGAGTAAATGTCTCAAGGAGCAAGAATTCTTTTCTATGCTTGAAACACTGACAAAAATTAAGACACACTTGCTAGTTTGCAGACTGTTTTCTTCGCAGAATTAGCATCACCTGCTTCCTACATAACACACCTCAATTAGATTGTCAGAAAGTGACTGTTTCTTTGGAAGGTGCTCTGCAACAATCTGACCCATAGAGAGCATCCAAATGTGCGGTTTCTATGACACCATTATGAAACCCGTTTGTAAACACACAAACTGTTTAAAGTAAATAAGAGTATGAATAAGATGTACCGGGGATTCACTTCTCCAACAGATTCAATACTTCAACCTTTAGAGTACTTAAAATACAGGCCCTCCTGCACAGTAAAGTGTGGTGTGCGCGAAGCACAGCAGACGATTCACCTTTCTGGCTCGGCAGAAATCCAAACATATATGCCATGCACTCGGGACCGTGAAGGATACGATTCTTCTAAGAAAATTTCCAGGGATACTTTTGAAAACTGACAACAGCTCCTGGGAACTTCTGCTTCTGTTTCACAACTTATGGGACTTACTGGCACCCGCCCACAGCTAGGAAAAGTCTAACAGGTGTTTACAATACCTAAAGATGACTTGTCGACTTTCTGGAAGCCTCCCGCCTGATGTGGCCCGAAAAGGGGGCAAAGGAGGAAGGGAATCTCTCAAAAAGGCGCGGGTCCGAAAAATAGGCTGAAGGAGGAAACAAAACCGAACATCCGGAGAAAAGGTAGTCTCTCCCACCAGAGATACGCAACCTCGCCGGCGCCTCACGGTCTGCGGCGTCTCGTAGTCCCGTGACTGCGCATGCGCCCTGAGTAGTGCGCTGCCCTCATTAGCATTTGTGCCTGCGCAGCCATGGGTTCTTTCCCCCGCTCTACCCCACCCCAACTCCCCCACCGCTCCATCCCCCGACCCCCTCCTCTTCCAACTCGGTCACCCAGAGCAGGGTTGGGTCGTTGGTGACTGCTAGGGACTAGAGTGGGACGGTGTGTGGTACCGGGTCAGTGGTAACTCGCCAGTTATCCCGTAGGTTAGACAGAAAGGTGAATTCACAGCTGCGAGCCCTTGTCTCCGACATTTTAAAGCATCCTTTGTTTTATCCTGGGACGCTCGGAAGCCACCATCCTGTTGCCGCCATCCGCGAAGCAGCTGGGAATTGTCTCTTGGGAATTTTAATCTTGTTTGGAAGCAGCCCCGACCAGGGGGTCCCTTTTTTATTCAGAATCACCCAGGACATGATGGACAGAAATGTCATCCCTCCTTAGACTTCCACAGAAGCTGAATTAAAAAGTTGAGTAATAGTTACTTCGAAGAAAGAAAAAAAAAAAAAAAGGAAAAATTCACACGCAAAAGCATTTATGTGTACACAGAATAATCTCAAAGAATGGATCAGCAACTGCTACTGTGATTACCTCAGGGGAGAAGAAAAGGTGCTGAAGGACTGGAATGAGTGGTTTTTTTTATTTTTTTGCATCGTTTGAAATATGTCAAGTGTGCATGTATTTTTGTTTATTTTATTTTATTTTTTAAAATTATTTATTTATATATTTTTGGCTGCATTGGGTCTTTGTTGCTGCACAGGGGCTTTCTCCAGTTGTGGTGAGCAGGGGCTACTCTTCACTGTGGTGCACGTGCTTCTCATGCGGTGGCTTCTCTTGTTGCGGAGCACGGGCTCTAGGCGGGCGGACTTCAGTAGTTGTGGCTCGTGGGCTCTAGGGCACGGCCCCTAGATCACAGGCTCAGTAGTTGTGGTGCATGGGCTTAGTTGCTGTGCGGCATGAGACATCTTCCCGGACCAGGGCTGGAACCCATGTCCCCTGAATTGGCAGGTGGATTCTTAACCACTGCACCACCAGGGAAGTCCCCGTTTTGTTTTTTAAATCTTTGAATTTTCATTTGACTCCCTTACCAAAATGGTAGATATCAAGGAAATTTGGAAATATAAGAAGTCTGTCTAGATTCAGTAATGCTGGATAGAATTATACATACGTGTGAAGATAAAACGTTTTGTGTAAACCACTAAGTCTTCCTGTTTATCTCTGGACAGATATCCTTGGAAGTTGGGGCCAGAGGTACAGGAAAAGAGGAGCCAGGTATTTTCGAAAAATCGGCAGGAGTGGCATACAGGAAACAAATGTTTTTCATCTCAATCATTGTATATTCCTCTTGGTTTTGCTGAAGAAAATTGAAGGGTAAATTTTAGTTCAACGAAGTCCGACATAGATGGGAAGGGGATGTTTGATGTTTATTTTTGTAAAGGAAATTAATTGGGTGTGGTTGGCAGAGTTGAGACTTGAAGTTCCTATTCTAGATAAGGAAAACATCCCTTAGTGAAGAATTCCCAGATTGATTATGGTATATTCCTGCCCCTAACATTGCAAAATAACTTCAGGCTCCCTCCTCCAAGGGAAATGGTTAGGAAAAAATTAGGCAACTGTGCTTAAGAGGATTTGCAGACAAAAAGCTCATACTGAAAGATTAGCACACCGGACACACCTCATTCTCTTGGTTAGCTGAACCAGTTCAACTTGTTACCCAATGAGTGGTTAGTAGATCTAGAGAAGTGTAGGAATTTGGAGAGTGGGGATCCCAAAAGTTGAAAGTGTGAAGTCAGAGGCCAGGTGTTTATAATGTTGCTTCTTAGTTTGTCTTGTTTGTAAGTACAAGCAAGAAGTTGAGCTCCCAAATAAAATATTTTAGGAATAGTGTTTCTTAAGTGACTCCAAATGTCAGTACATCTACAAAGAAATAAATGAAACCTAGTGGGTAATAAATCAATCAGACTGAGCAATAAGTAGCACCTGGGGATAGAAATTCCCCACAGAGGAGAAAAATGACATCACAGAAGAGAATACTTAGTAAAATTTATTTTAAAAAAAAAGAAAAAGGAAAACAATAATTTATGCCCTTGGCAAAATAAAAGATCTTTTCAATATAAATGTTTCTTAGAAAACATATGAAAAGATAATATAACATATATATCAATAAATCAATATCAACGTTACAGCAAAAGTAATAATGATTCTGTAACAATGACGAATGAAGAAAATTCTGGCCCTTACACAGCAGCGTTCCTGGAAGGTCCTCTGATTCCTCCTTTTTTTAGTACAGATGTGCCGTCATTTTAAGAAAGCCTGATACACATATATCTACGTTTAGAATCTCTATCAATTAAATTTCTTTGTATCACAAAATAATTCTCTACAAAAAAAAAAACGAAAAGTTTCTGTAAGTGACCCTTCAAATTGGCAGGCTTTCCTAATGTGTTTAGAATTAACCAAATACATGTGTCCCCAACTTCTTTCATTATAGCATTATTGCATACAGTGACGTATACCTGAAGTGAGCCAGTAACAGAGTTGGGCTTCAGACCTGACTGAAGAGAATGTGTTCTTACTTAGAGTAAGAGCAAATGCTTGGGGGCACAACTTCCCTCAATCTTTTGATTCTCTAATCCTGAGTTCTTAATTTTCCTGTCTCTACCGTTTCCTGGGTAACTTTGTTCACCTGGTACTCTCAAGCTAAAAGGAGGAAGTCATATGGGAGGATGGATTGACGGAAGTCATAGCGGTGGATTAATGAATTAGTGAGTCACTCCAGCAGAGCAGAATGCGATGAAATCTGGGGTTCAGAGTGTGTGTGTGTGGATACAGCTGGGGGAAAGCTGGAGCAATTCTGAGCCCTTGTCGTGGTATTTGTGAGGCCCCTCTCCCAGCAGGGGCACCTGAGGAGCAGCAGGGCTCAGTCCCGCTCTCCCCACCCCGATGGGACACACACTCAGGAGAATGGACTGCGTCCTATTTGTCACATTCCTCCGGGCTCCCTTCAGCACAATGGTAGTGCTGGTCACAGAACTCCTGGATCCGGCTACAGGCCTCCAGCAACATCACTTCGGGGATTGTGATTACCACTCGGAAGAAATTTGGGTACTCGAAGCACTGCAAAAACAAAAGCCTGTTATTCTCAGAGCAATTGAATCAGGGACTGGACCACCCTAATATGGCCAGGGCCCTAATCAGCAAAAAGCAGTGATGCCATTTACCCAAGGGTATCATTTCACTCAATTCCCACCACTGGACTGCTAAGCCAGTAACTGAGTTAATTTATCTTAAAAGGAATTTGTGGGACAAGCTTGATTTCCTCTCACCTAGAATGTTCAACCACAATTTTTCTTCCTGGATGGGGGAGAAACAAATTTTAAATAGAGGTCATGAGACCCATCAGTTTGAATCTTTTCGAAAGAGAATACAGTAGTCCCTCAGTATCCATGGAGGGTTGGTTCCAGAACCTTCGAGAGTGCCAAAATCCGAGGATGCTCAAGTCCCATATATAAAATGGCATAGTATTTGCATAACCTACATACATCTTCCTGTGTACTTTAAATCATCTCTAGGTTACTTTTAATACCTAATACAATGTAAATGCTATGTAAATAGTTGCCAGTCTGCAGCAAATTCAAGTTTTGGAACTTTCTGGGATTTTTTTTCCCCTCATATTTTTCCATCCACAGTTGGTTGAATCCGTGGATGAGGAACTTGAGTGTATGAAGGCCGACAGTATGCTTTGTTGGGGGAGAGAAAGTCAGGCTAAAGACCAGCTCAGGGAGAGTTCCTGAGGCTCTAGAAACCGTTGAGAGTGTCCTGAGAGACGTAAGCACTCACTGTTGCTGGGAGGCAGTGGACGGATTGCTCAGCAACTAACTGCTCAGTGAATTCCACATCATTCTCAAATTCTGGGAAATGTTCCATCTCAATTCCAACCTATACCAATAACAGGGAGATGCAAATTTATCAGGAGGTAAAACAGGCCAACTCTCTATGCCACAAATTAAGATAGGGACTACTCTAAAAAACATGTTGGAACTCCACTACTGATAACTAAGAGTTCTTGCTCTTATGAACTCACAGAATTTTTCATAGGGAAGAGAGGACATATTTATATTAAATGTTTTAGTTTACTGAAGGGTTCCTTCTTGGATGCTGATAAATGAAAGCTGGAAATAGGATGCCAGTGTTTCTCAAAAAAGGCACTACTGGGACTTCCCTGGTGGCCCAGCGGTTAAGAATCAACCTGCCAAAGCAGGGGACATGGGTTCGAGCCCTGGTCCGGGAAGATCCTACATGCCGCGGAGCAACTAAGCCCGTGTGCCACAACTACTGAGCCTGTGCTCTACAGCCCACGAGCCACAACTACTGAGCCCCCATGCCACAACTACTGAAGCCCACGCGCCTAGAGCCCGTGCTCCGCAACAAGAGAAGCCACCACAATGAGAAGCCCGCGACCACAAAGAAGAGTAGCCCTGCCCGCCGCAACTGGAGAAAAAGCCCGCACGCAGCAACGAAGACCCAACGCAGCCAAAAATAGATTAATTAATTAATTAATTAAATTTAAAAAGGCACTATTATCATTATGGGCCAGGCTATTCTTGATTGCATGGAACTACCACCCTGCCCATTGAAAAATATTTAGCATCCCTGGCCCACAAAATGCCAATAGCACCCCACACAGTCTTTCTGAAAACAAACAAAATTCCTATATATCCCCAAATATTCCTAGGGAACCAGATCTCTCCTAGGTGAGAATTACAGTAGTGTGGAAAGCCTCTTATCTGTGTCTTATGTCATCCCTGTATCTACATATAAAATGAGTCTCTGTATGAAGAATTAAGTCATTTTAAGAGGTTTTTTCTTCCTTTTTCTTTTTTTTTAGCACTGAGGTTAAACCACATTGTTGGGACAATTCAGAACAAGGCAGTTCCTAAACTGACTGGCTCAGGAGCCCATGTGGTTGTCTTTGTGAGCCCTGCAGACTGGCTTCCCCCGCCTACCACCAACTACCTGCCACCCACATACTCACCATGAGGTACATGGCCCCAGAAGGGCGGATGGGCCGGAGTCCAGGGATGGCAGCCAATGCCCCATAGCAGAGATCCGCATTGGACTACGAGAGGAGACAGAGACATCAAGGATGAAAAGTTAAGCAAAAGAAAAACCAAGTCATTAAAAGGAGAGCCCACATCAAAGGCAGGGAACCTAAGTTTGCTCTCCTGGCATAAGGGGTAACAAGATAAAAACTCTGCCACTTGAAGCTTTTGGCCAGGAGCAGGGTGGATTGCCAGAAGTTAGAGAAATGTGTGGGTAGATATTTACACTGATGCCACCTCCTGGTTTGGAAGCCCCATAATGGAGCATTGCTCCAGAAATGAGGACCCATTATTTCAAATTCCACTGGCGGCATTCCTTGACTCCCAAAGTAGAAAGTCATGGGCTGCCCTTACCTTGAGGAAGCTTAGAGTGTTGTGGTAGAACTCTTGAGGGGTGCGATGCAGAATGCTTTTCAGAGCTCCCTGGACAAGGGTGCAGGGTCCCAGGATCCGCTGACTCAGCTTCACCAGCCCATCTCGGATCTAAAAGCCCCCCGGCAAACACATTATTTAGCTTTTCTTAGGCATCCCCACTGTGGAGATCCTTGTTCTGCCAATTCTTTCTATCAAGTTTTTTTTTTTTTTTTTTTTCGGTATGCGGGGCTCCCCCTGTTTTGGCCTCTCCCGGT
>NW_020185335.1:1809623-1860740 GCF_003031525.2 Neophocaena asiaeorientalis asiaeorientalis | reverse complement strand
TCGGCAGGGGGACTCTCAACCACTGTGCCACCAGGGAAGCCCTCTATCAAGTTTTTAATCTCTGGAGAAGTGATGGTACCTCGTGTCATTCTTAGATCAGACCACCTAGGTTTGTAGCCCAGCTCTGCCGTGCACTGGCTGTGTGACTCTGGGCAAATTATACAACCTCTCTGTGTCTCATATTTCTTACTTGTGAAATGGAGGTAATACTAATACTGGCCTCACAGGGTTGTTAGGATAATTAAATTGACATAAAGTGCATAAAGCACTGGCACATTGTAATCCCACAAACAGTATTAGGTATCATTACTGCTATTGTTCCCTTTTTTGTGGTACTAAAATTGGAGGTGGATGGAACTTCCTCACCAAGACAGAAAAACTGAGTTTTGGAGAGGAATAACTAGTACTGTCTGTATCCAGCGTCTTTCCAGGCACACGGAACTACAGGGCCAAAAAGAAAGAAATAAACTCCTTACCTCCTTACCACTGTGCATGCAAAGTAAATAAATAAATATTTAGAAAAAATATATAAATATAATCACCCCTAAATTAGACATATTATTTCACCACATTGCTCTCACCTCATTGCCAAAAATATCTCTTCGGTCATGGATGAGGATCCAGCCCATCCTCCAGCCAGGAACCAGCCAGCGCTTGGCCAGCCCTCCACAGGACAGAATGGGGACGTTGCTACTGAGGGTGGCTAAAGGCTCAAATTTGGAATCTGAAAACACCTGAGGAGAAGAGGTGCTTGTTACAGTTGTGTTCTGGTTTACTTTCCTCCGAATCCCATGCCTTGCAAAATTTTCCTTATATCACTAGGGACAGGGTCTCAGATTTACGGGCTCATTCCTACCCTGAAGCGTGATTGGGATCTCAAGAGGCTTCAGAGGGGACACCCAAATACATTTAACCCAGTATCTAGTCTAGATTAAAGGAAGCCTAAAATGAGGAAACTGACCCCAGCCCAGTAATAGGTACAACCCTTGGCTCTAGGGAATGAATGACTGTTGGAGTTACAGATTTCACAATAATGTATGGGTCCATAATCCCTTATGTGAAATTCCTGGGCTCAAGTGTGTTGCAAAATGTAGAACTGTTTGGATTTTAGAAAGGTTATATAGCACATGTACCTTATACTATATAACAGCTGCAGGCCAATCGGGGACAGCACTCCTAATCAAGCACAGTAACTGTTCCACCCCTTTCCTTACACCCTTATATAGATCCATAAGTGAGATACATAAAGATTTACAAATAGCTTTATATCAAGCACAGTAACTGTTCTGCCCCTTTACTTACACCCTTATATAGATCCATAAGTGAGATACATAAAGATTTACAAATAGCTTTATATCAAGCACAGTAACTGTTCCGCCCCTTTCCTTACACTCTTATATAGATCCATAAGTGAGATAAATAAAGATTTACAAATAGCTTTATATCAGGCCAAGTCAGGTTTTGCCACCAAATGAATTCCAAAAATCTGCAGATTTTTATAGCTTTTTGGATCTTGGAAAACTGGCTAAGGGCTGGTTATCTGTATATCTGTTTAGAGCACAGGGATACTACTGATTAGTGCTGTACTGAAATGGTTAGGATTTGCTTCTGATTATTCTAGGTGCCACATCTAAAGGTGCCATGAGGTAATTTGGGATTGAGAATATGGCAGTGATGCATCCTACCCAAGACTCACCATGTCTCCATAGATCTCATCAGCTAAGATGGGGACACACTGCCTTGCAGCCACTGAAAATAAGAGAAACATGCTGAAATCATTTTTAATGTGAATTGCCTTAGCATTTAATATTTACCTGGGCTTATGATATTTTGCATTTCATGTTTGTATGTTTCATCTTCCTCTTTAAGAACTATAAACTCTTCTTATACTCTTCCAGGGTACAGAGCCTAAATTTGCTCTTTAATTAACTAGATATTTCAAACCCTCTCTTCCACATGATGGGAGTGGTGAAGAGGCAAGTAGTTCCTCTTTTTATCCTTCTTTCAGGAAATTCCTACCTTTCCAGGGGCACACCACTCACTAGAGACCCCAGTGGAGCCCTCCCACCTCCATCCGAGGCTTGGAACTTAGTGAAGGACTCCTTTCTCGTTCCATGAAACATCTGAAGGATTCCATCCCCATCCTCTCCCCTGTCAAGTGAAGTCTGCTGGACTCACCTGCCAAAATTTTCTGCAGATGACTTCTACTGAACACTGACCCACAAGGGTTTGATGGATTATTGACAACGAGACAAGCCGTCTTTTCATCAATCAGAGATTCCAGTTGTTTCAGGTCAATTTCCCAAAACTTCTCTGGCTGGGGAGGAAAAAAGGGGGAGACTAAGATGATTCTGAAAAATGTAGGACTACTCACTTCACTCAAAAATATAATGTAAATAACAAAATGTGCCTGTGGCCTTGACCACCCACTTCCAGATCTTTCTCTGCTAAGATAATGGTCATATATTTTTATGAAGTAGTAATTGAGCTCTTGTGTCTAAAATTTAAAAGTCATTTACCAATAAATTGTAGGGTTTGACCTCGATTCCCATAGATTCAGCCAGAGTCCTGTAGAGAGAGAAGCCAGGTCTGGGAACTAGGATGTTTTGCCCTGGGTTGGCCAGCACAGCTAAACAAAGTTCAATAGCCTGACTGCAGCCACTTGTTAGAATGACATCCTGTAAAGAACAGAAAAGTTTCATTTTGTTAGGGGTTCCAACAGCAACAGGAGCAAAGAGGTTATCAGATGAATGAGTGGGAAGCAAAAAAAACCTTATTTTTACAAACTCCATGTAAAGTAGTGGGGACTGTACAAAGCCAAAATTGAAAGAAGTGAATATGTTTACATATGTGCATATCTAAAAGTTGTTGAAAATGTTGGCCACTTAAGAGAAATAAATCACTTAAAAAAGGACGGCTTGGTTGTGACTCAGCAGACCTCCACGAGAGATCATGATGACCTTGGACTTTTTCACCTGGTTATTTATTTACTTTTGACCAGAGATTTGAAACCTGACTGTCTTCTGAAAGACAGATATAGGGCACCTCTTAATGTTAAGAAATATTGACCCCCACCCAGTGGACAACAGAGCAGAGGGTAGCATTTAAACTTGGCCCTGCCATCCATCCAGTATGCCATGGAAGCTCTATCTTCCCATCTAAGTGACCTTAAGGGCAGTGAAGGAAGCTACAGATTCATAAAAGACCTATTGGTAAAATTAAAAATTTCAATTATTTGATGTTTATGAATTATTGTTTTTCAATGATCTTTTGCAGAGAAGCAAAATATAGGGTGACCTCTGAGTCCTTTAAGCCTCCTTGAGACAGACACTATACGAGTTGTATGCAACGTTATTATCATACTATAATGACATTAAATATAATCACTGATTAGTGGCCTCCCCGTATGAAAAGTCCTCGAATTGCCAAAGGGAAATTATCCTTAGTTTTTGTTCCACTTGAAACCCTTATTCCTCATGGAACAGAAACAAGGAAAAGGGTAGAGTTTGCCCAATACTGTTCCCAAGCTGGTTCCTTTTCTAGGGCTCACCTTAGCTTCCAGGGGTGCCTCAGGACAGTGGTAATAAGAAGCAACCTCCTCCCGACTCGATAAGTACCCTGAGAGAAGAGAGCAGAATGAGGAAGCTGGAAGTGTTCATTCCACAACTGACAGCTTTGCCCTTAAGTCAACAGGGCCTCGAGGCTACCTTCTGCCCCAGCTCAGAGCACATACAATTTAGTTTAGCTCTCTGTCACTATAGATAAAGGAGATTAACTTTATATCTTACAATTTTATAATGAGCACAAATATATAAATAATAACAAAAAGAGTTCCCCAAACTATAAAATACTCTGCAGCATCTTGGTTACTGTGATATGTTTTATTTTATTTTAGATTATTTAATCTAAAATTTAGATTAAATAATCTAAAATAGGATGAGATTAGTTAGGATTTAGATTATTCCTAAATCCCTTCCAGGTATTTTATATATATATATATATTTTTGTGTGTGTGTGTGTGTGTGTGTGTGTGTGTGTGTTTTTTGCGGTACGCGGGCCTCTCACTGTTGTGCCCTCTCCCGTTGCGGAGCACAGGCTCCAGACGCGCAGGCTCAGGGGCCATGGCCCACGGGCCCAGCCGCTCCGCGGCATGTGGGATCTTCCCGGACCGGGGCACGAACCCGCGTCCCCTGCATCGGCAGGCGGACTCTCAACCACTGCACCACCAGGGAAGCCCCAGGTATTATATTTTTTGAAAACTTGTAATTAGTGAATTCATTACCTTGGGTCCATTTTAACTTTTTCACATTGTACTGTATACGTATTAGTATTTTTCCTTTTAACTTATATTGATGGACTTGCCTGGTGGCGGAGTGGTTGAGAGTCTGCCTGCCAGTGCAGGGGACATGGGTTCAAGCCCTGGTCCGCGAGGATCCCACGTGCCGGAGAGCAACCGGCCCATGCGCCACAACTGCTGAGCCTGTGCTCTGGGGCTTGCAAGCCACAACTGCTGAGCCCATGTGCCACAGCTGCTGAGGCCCTGTGCCTGGAGCCCATGCTCTGCAGCGGGGGGAGGGGGGCCACCGCGGTGAGGAGTGGCCCCCGCTGTCCGCAACTGGAGAAAGCCCGTGAGCAGCAAGGAAGACCCAACACAGCCAAAAATAAATAATATAAATTAAAATAAATTTTTAAAATTATATTGAAATTAAAATTTTTTTCTTTTAAATTATATTCTCATACAATAGTTCCAAATGTTGGTTTACAAGCTTGAAGTATAGACAGTTTCATACAAATTATTATGTTTTACAAAATTGCTCTCCAGAAAGATTGTCTTCAGTTACCAAGACTAGAGGCAGTATTTCCTAATGTTTGTTAAATTAATAGGTAGAGATAGGTCTCTTGATGTTATACAAATTAGCACTTCCTTAATTACTAATAAAGAAGAGTATTTTCTAGATATATATTATTATCTGCGTTTCCTTTGGCATGAAGTGTTCATATCCTTTGCATTTTGTCAAATGGAGACTTGGTTTTGGGTTTTCAGGTTAAGTCAGTTTCCTAATACTTTGGATATAAAAGTCATTATAAACTTTTAAAAACTTTTATTGAAGTATAGTTGATTTACAATGCTGTGTTAATTTCTGCTGTACAGCAAAGTGATTTAAGTTACACATATATACATCCTTTTTCATATTCTTTTCCATTATGTATAAACTTTTTTTACAACTTAACTTTTGGTGTTATTTTGTTTTGATTTTTATTTATGAAACTTCATAAAATGTAAATAATCAACCTAAAAATCACATCCCTAATATCTCTTTAAAGTGTTTTTACAATTCTATTTTAGCATGAAACTGGATTTTTATTCTGCATTAAGACTATGTTTCTAGGGCTTCCCTGGTGGCGCAGTGGTTGAGAGTCCGCCTGCCGATGCAGGGGACACGGGTTCGTGCCCCGGTCTGGGAAGATCCCACATGCCGCGGAGCGGCTGGGCCCGTGAGCCATGGCCGCTGAGCCTGTGCGTCCGGAGCCTGTGCTCCGCAACGGGAGAGGCCGCAACAGTGAGAAGCCCGCGTACCGCAAAAAAAAAAAAAAAAAAAAGAATATGTTTCTATGAGCACATATACACAGTGGGGAAATGTGCAACACTGAAACAAAGTCAAGGAATCATTTATTTTACCAAAATGTTTAGGGTAGAAATGTTTAATAGATGGAGAGAGTTAAACCTAAACCTAAGAATAATTCCTTTCTGTCCTAAACAAACCTTCTATCCTCCAGTAGGGCAGCTCATTCTTTGCTGTTCTTGGTTTTATGGGTTTTGTTTTTTGTTTTTGCCTTGAAACAAGCACAATTACATTGAGAGTGTGATTAGGACCATAATTAAATTAAACCCTGAATGTGTAGAGAAGGAGAAATAAGGCCAAGAAGCTATTTACACAGGGCAGTAATTAAATTAATTTAGGAGCTAGAGGGCTTTGTAAAGAAGCAGGTGCAGCTAAACTCAAGGCCTCCGTTTAGAATTAGCGATGATAGAATAGGAGTGTTATTTGAGAAATAAGTATGTAATGGGAACCTAGAGCAGGGAGGTGCCATAATGCCAGAGGAAGCCAGGAAAGAAGTTAGACCTTGATGGCTTGAGGTTAAGCATGCTGAGACCCCTTTCCCCAAATCCAACAGCCATTTTATCTTAGCTTCTCCTTAGGAATTATGCATCAGGAAAGCAAAGAAGAATGCTAGAAATGTATTCCTATTAGAAGAGCACTGGGCTTCCCTGGTGGCGCAGTGGTTGAGCATCTGCCTGCCAATGCAGGGGACATGGGTTCAAACCCTGGTCTGGGAAGATCCCACATGCCGCGGAGCAACTAGGCCCGTGAGCCACAACTACTGAGCCTGCGCGTCTGGAGCCTGTGCTCCGCAACAAGAGAGGCCGCGATAGTGAGAGGCTAAAAAAAAATTAAAAAAAAAAAAAAAAAGCACTAAAGATTTGGAAGCCACCAGATTAGAGTCTCAGGAGGAATTTACCAGTGGAGGGGGCATAGCCGTTATACTTCCCCGAGTCAAGGGCATCTTTTATTGCTTGGGTAACTTCAGGATCTGTAGGCAGGTTTCCAAACACAGTAGGGTCCCCTTTTCATGGGAAAAAAAAAAAAGAACCGCCAAGAGGTTATTCTTCCATGCCCTGTGCTCAGACCCACCCTCCACTTCCATCCTCTCCAACCAACCCATGAGGATGGGGGTGGGAGGAACAATGCCTGCCTCTCGGTCAAGTGTCTCCAACTCACCAATTGACAGAGCAATCATGGTCTTGTTTGGATTTGGCTTCACCTTCATGCTGTCCACAATGGCCCGGATGGGATTGAAAGTTTTGTTGGACATGTCCGAGGGCCTCACGGACCATCTGGCCTTCCTGCCTTTCATTTTTCCCGGCACAGAGCTTCTCCCAGGGATGTTGACATGCACATCCAGCACTGAGGGGAGGTTGCCATGGTCGTGCAACTGAATCATGTATGGGTCCATCACTAACAAAGACTATGGGGAAAAAAAGGGGTCGCTGTGACACTAAGAACAGACATCATCCTGGGGGGGCTACAGTTGGACCAAAACATTGGGGTGATTTCACCAGACATCTCTTTCCAAACTCCTTTCTCGTGTAAAGTAGCTTTGTTATGAATGTGGGAAGTTTTAAGACTTTTCCCTGAGACGGAAAATAAGCAAGAGCCCATTCTACAATATTAGCTGAGAGCGTTCCATCAAATACTTACCTACTGTGAGATTCGCTGTGTGCAACTGTAATCCCCATGAAAATTTAACCATGCTCTCAGTGAAACCAAGGAAAAATGACATGAGAACTGTTAAACAATGAAAGCATATGTGTTCCTTCCCTTCCCTAACACTTCAACAGACTGTGTCTTGTCCTGTGCAAAGAAGAACCAGGAAGAACCATTCCAACATTGTTAGAAATTTAGTGTTAATATCGTCACTAGTAAAAATAAAGCCCTATTCCATAAGCATCTTACTGTCCTGTGGATAAAGAAGTCAATACACCACAAAGAAAAAAGTGCGCATTCCAAATCACCGTCACCAGATTAGCTGAGGCTTGAGATTTTACCTTCTGGGTAAAGGAGAAGCAGCTTCCAAGTAGCCAAACCAGGAAGTCGTCTTAGTTCTTTGGGAAGTTACGGTGACAGTGAATTCAGATGCAACCTCTGACTCCTGAAATAGTCCCACAAATGGGCGTTGGGCCTGAAACTTTCATGCTATTGGTTCAGGTGAGAACTGAGCAGCCAGCCCTCCTCTTCCCTCCCCTCCCCACTTTTTGCTTCTTTTTACCTCTAACCCTGCCTCCACCTCCACCACCAAATCAGGAATTTGAACTGGCTCTGTGTTAACTCTTTCCGCGTACTTTGTGAGATGTTTGAAAGGACTGTCAGAGAGGTAGTTAGGATTAGAGTTGGTAACTTTTGTTAAAACTTTTTTGTTACAAAACAACCTATTAAAATTTCAATAGTACAGAAACGTATAGAGTAAAAAGTGAGAGTCTTGCTATCTGTATGTTCCATTCTCACTCCCAGGGCCAGGCGGTTGTAATGATTTGGCCATTTCTATCCATTCACCAAGATGGATAGATGATAGTAGATCAATTGATCTATAGATGATAGATAGATAGATAGATAGATGATAGATTAGATGAGAGATACATAGTTACAGAATTTTATGTATTTTCAAAACACAGCTGAGATCATGCTCTACAACTTGTGGGGCAGCATGCTTATTTACTTCCTACATCTTGGGCTCCTTTCCTTGTCAGTCCACAAAGTTCTACTCCAGCTGGAACACACTGCACAGTTAGAGTAAACTAAGGCTTCCTCCATAAATATCTTAAAAGTACACGGTCTCCAAGGCAACCAAAACCTGTGCAATTGTGAATTCTCCTTCATTTTCCTGTTGTGGAGCTACTGGAAAAATAAGATGTCAGGTGAGATCTAAATAAAAAACTTTGCTAAGCAAGCACAGCAGAGATCTCAGCATTCCTCTGAGCCTATGAAAAGTACCACCCACCCAAGGGTTAAGAGGAGCCTCAGTGACCCCATGACTCAGATCCTATCTGTTTATTTATTGAGAGACAAAGAGTTGTTACATAAGCTCCATCTTCTCCAGCTGCTTATCGGTGATTTGAGTCTCCAGTGGGGTTGAATAACCTTTTATTTCTCTGGTCCTTCTATCTCTTAGTGCTTTGAAAGACTTACCTAATGCATTCTCTTCCCCACTCCAGTGAAGTGAGCATTTACCACTTCATCTCACCAGTGGAGAAGCAGAAGCACCAGGTAAGGGCAGAAAGCCAGTCAGGTCAAAGAGAATTTAGGTTCTGAAGCTCTGAGCCCTGAGCTAGCTAATCCAGACTGCTCTGCTTCAAAAAGCTATGTCTACAACATCTAAAAAGACAGAAAAGGAAAGGCTTAAGTCAGCTCTGCTCTTCGGCACCCTATAGCAAAAGGTGAATGGCTTGTTTTACTAAATGCAGTGAAACATTATACAGAAAGAAGTATACTTCACAGGCTGGACGGACTGCCCTTGGTTAAGTTGCCAAGTGAGAACATGGTGTTATTTCCAAAGCACACAGATTTTGTCAAGAGAGAAGACCACTCTTTCCTAAATGCTTTTATTCCACCACCGCCGCCATTTAAAATATAACATGTAAAATATAACATGTATGTGCTGGAGAAAATCAGAAAAAATTAAAAGCATTTATAATCCACCACCACTCTTAATACATTAGTCTTACTTTTCCCCCACAAAGTTTGGATCTTGTTCTATATAGATAGTTTTAAAATTGAGATAAAATTTATATAACATAAAGTTCACCATTTCAAAGTGTAGGATTCAGTGATTTTTTTAATTCATTCACAACATTGTGCAACCATCACCACCATCTAATTCCAAGGCGTTTTCATTGCTCCAGAGAGAAACTCCATACCCACGAACTAGCCCCTCCCCACTTCCCGCCTGCCAGTCTCCCACAACCACTACTTTCTGTCTCCATGGATTTGCCTATTCCTGACGTTTCAAACAAATGGAATTATATCTTTTTTTTTTTTTTTTTTGGCGGTACGCGGGCCTTTCCCTGTTGTGGCCTCTCCCGTTGCGGAGCACAGGCTCCGGACGCGCAGACTCAGCGGCCACGGCTCACGGGCCCAGCCGCTCCACGGCATGTGGGATCTTCCCAGACCGGGGCACGAACCCGTGTCCCCTGCATCGGCAGGCGGACTCTCAACCACTGCGCCACCAGGGAAGCCCCAATATGTTATCTTTTGTGTCTGACTTCTTTCACTTGGCAAATATTTTTCAAAGTTCATCCATGTTGTAGTGTGTATCAGTACTTCATTCCTTTTTATGGCTGGAAAATAGTCCATTGTGTGGATATACTTCATTTGTTCATCCATTCACCAGCTGCTGGCCATTTGGGTTGTTTCCATTTTTTGGCTATTATGAATAATGCTGCTATTAATATTTGTATACAGGTTTTTGTGTGAACATATGTTTTCAATTCTCTTGGGTATGTACCTTGGCATAGAGCTGCTGGGCCATGTTATGGACAGTGTTTGCATTGTGAATTTTTTAATTATATCATGGATATTTTCCCATGTTATGAAAAACATTCCATCATAGAGAAGTACCAGAATTTATTGAATAATTTTCCTATTGTTGGACATAATGTGGAGTCTAGTTTTTATCATTGTAAGAAATGCTGCCAAGAGTATCATTTTATGTACATATCGGTTCATACACTTTACTATCTCCTTAAGATAAATTTTACTATACATTAACTTACTGAATTGAAGACAATAAACATTTTGCTTTTACTTTTACTCTCCTAATAATTAAAGTATAATATATCATCATATAATAAATTCAAATTTAGATGTTTATGAACTAAACCCTTAATACCTTCTTTCCCCATAATCCCATTCCATAGAGATAGCCCGTTGAGCCATTTCTTGGTTATCTTTCCAAGTGTCTTCAGTGTCTACACAATACTTGTACACCTGGTTTTGGAGTTGTTCAAAATTATATATATACTATATGTTTATTCTGAAGCTGCACTGTCTCTTATTGTAGCCACTATTCATAAGTGGCTATTGAGTACTTGAAATGTGCTTTGTCTGAATTGAGATGTATTGTTGGTGTAAAATATACATCAGGTTTCAAAGACATATAAATACTGTAAAGTAAAATATCTCATCAATAGTTTTATACTGATTACATGCTTAAATAATATTTGAATCTATTGAGTGAAATAAAGTATGCTATTAAAATTAATTTCATCTGGGCTTCCCTGGTGGCGCAGTGGTTGAGAGTCCGCCTGCCGATGCAGGGGATGCGAGTTCGTGCCCCAGTCGGGGAGGATCCCACGTGCCGTGGAGCAGCTGGGCCCGTGAGCCATGGCCACTGGGCCTGCGCGTCCGGAGCCTGTGCTCTGCTGCGGGAGAGGCCACAGCAGTGAGAAGCCCGCGTACCGCAAAAAAAAAAAAAAAAATAATAATAATAATAATTTCATCTATTTATTTTGACATTTAAAAATATTTCTATTAGAAAATTTAAAATAACTATGTGGTTTGCATCCATTTCTATTGAATAATGTTCTGTAGCTTGCTTTTTTTTTTTTTTTACATCTTTATTGGAGAATAATTGCTTCACAATGGTGTGTTAGTTTCTGCTGTATAATTATATGTGCCACATCTTCTTTATCCGTTCATCTGTCTATGGACACCTCGGTTGCTTCCATGTCCTGGCTACTGTAAGTAGTACTGCAATGAACATTGTGGTACATGACTCTTTTTGAATTACCGTTTTCTCAGGGTATATGCCCAGTAGTGAGATTGCTGGGTCGTATGGTAGTTCTATTTGTAGTTTTTTAAGGAACCTCCATACTGTTCTCCATAGTGGCTGTATCAATTTACATTCACACAAACAGTGTAGGAGGGTTTCCTTTTCTCCACACCCTCTCCAGCATTTATTGTTTGTAGATTTTTTTATGATGGCCATTCTGACTGGTGTGAGGTGATACCTCATTGTAGTTTTGATTTGCATTTCTCTAATGATTATATAGCTTGCTTTTTAAAAAGTCTTAATTATATGTTGTGTGGCCATTCTTTCCATTTTCGTACATAGAGATCAACTTAATTCCTTTTAATGGCTACATAGTGTTCAGTTAACCATTCCACTGTTGTTGGCTATGCGGCAGCTTCCAATGTTTCTTTCTATTACAAATAAATCATATTGAACACACATTATTTATGATTGGGAATTTTTATGAGTATCCTGTAATTTGTGGGATAATTTCCTAGAGGAAGAATCACATTTCAAACACTGATAAACCTGCCAATTGATCAAATAATAGACTATAGGGAGAAGAGACAACACAAATATGTCTTATTTTGACAACCTCTTGGAGTTCAGACCAGCTGTCAGAACAACATATCCTGCTTGAGAGGTGACACAGGGAGTCAACTGAGTGTTACAGCAATGGTTCTCCAGATGGAAAGAATCTCAGCGATTAAGACCTCCTCTTATTTATTTATTTATTTATTTTGCGTTACGCGGGCCTCTCACTGTTGTGGCCTCTCCTGTTGTGGAGCACAGGCTCCGGACGCACAGGCTCAGCGGCCATGGCTCACGGGCCCAGCCGCTCCATGGCATGTGGGATCCTCCTGGACCGGGGCACGAACCCGCGTCCCCTGCATCGGCAGGCGAACTCTCAACCACTGTGCCAACAGGGAAGCCCCAAGACCTCCTCTTGATATTGGCCTTTGCAAGAGTTAAGTCAGGCAAGGATGCGATTGTCTCAATATTAGAAGCTATTGCCACTCAAGGTTTAGACTTTCAAAGATCCCAGCTACACTGGAGACTCAGGTTCAACTTGCCCTCCCACACACACAGACAATAGGCTTGATGTCCTGTTCCCACCTCGACATTATAAACCGGGAGCCTTAGATTATTCAGATTGATAATCCCCCCTGGGGCGGCAGCAGTGTCAGCTCATCTATACCTCTGGTTTTCAGTCCTTCTCATTGCTTGGCCCCTGGGGCATTCCATTTTTATCTTTGGAGCTCAGTTAGATATTTTGTTATATTTAACCCAACATTTTTAGATATTTTTATAACTGGAGATCTTCCAGGTCCTACTGACCTCAATACCACCAAAAATGAAAGTCTCTCCTCGTTAATTTGAAATGTCACCTTTATCTTGAACTAAATTCTTCTATCTTCCTAACCCTTTATGGAATACTATATTCTAGAATGAAAAATTTTACAGTTCTTGATATGCATTGGCAGCTTCCTTTCCAAATGGCCAATAACCTTCCTATCGGTAATTGTTTGCAAACCCTGGGAATTATTTTCCACGAAAATCTTTGCCAAATTGATTGATAGGAAAAAAGGATATTAAAGGTTGCCGTTATTTCTGTTCCTTTATATTCTAGTGAGGGCAGTCATTTCTCATGATTGAATATTAGCTCTTCTCATGTTGTGAATTACCTGTTCACATCCCTCACCTGTCTTGCCCAGGGGCTCAACTTTTTCTTAGGTGAGACCTGGACAGAGGAAGCCACCGCAAGGCAACAAAACAGCCGCACTGAGATCACTGGCCCAGCCTCCTCTGTCTCAACCCAGCTGGCTCACACTCCGGTTTACAGATCAAAGAACAGCGAGTAGCACGGGGTTTGGGCAGGTGGTCCTGCAAATAGTACAGCTGACGCAGAACCAGCAGGGCCGAGGGGGTGTGAAGGGGACAGGTGCTGCTGTATCAGAAGGTCATCCCCACGGCACGCCCTCATGCAGTAGCTGACAAGCGAACCCAGATCAGACGGGAAAACAGACAAAGCAAACAAGTTTTGGTCACACCCTTCTTCTGTAGCTCATGTTTTCTCTCAATAGAAAGCTTAGGGGGGAAAACAAAAGAGAAGGCCCAACTCTGCTTACGGAGCCTAACTGCGACCAGGTAACCTTCACTGGACAGTCAGGGCCCAGTAAACCGTGGAAATACTCACTAAAAGCTACACCAACCAGCCATTAAGGCTTTCACTTAAAAATTAAACTTGCATTGAGTTTGTTCTTAAGTATAACACTATTGTGTTTGCCATAGAAAAGTGTTTCTATGTGTGTGGTAAAAGAACACATAACGTTAAATTTGCCATCTTCATCATTTTTAAGTGTATAGTTCGGCAGTGTTAAGTATATTCACTTTGGTGCACAGCAGATCTCCAGAACTTGTTCATTTTGCAAATCTGAAACTCTATACCCGTTAAACACTAATTCTCCCTCTCCCTTCCCCACAGCCCTTGGCAACCACCTTTCTACTTTCTACCTTTCTATTTTCTGATAGGAAAGTATTTTAAAAATAGTTACACCACCCAGAGATAACCACTGTTAACCATCTTGCCCGTAATTAATATTTTGAAATATTTTTTTTCCCTAGGGGTACACCCACAGGCTTTCTATATCAGAATCTGGTTTTCCACGAGTCTCTTTTTACATGATATTGTGATCTTCCTAAGACTGTAAAAATTTTTTTGAATTTCTTTTTCGGGATCGCCTAAAACCCTGGGTCTCCCTTTTTTTTTTGCGGTAAGCGGGCCTCTCACTGCTGTGGCCTCTCCCGTTGCGGAGCACAGGCTCCAGACGCGCAGGCTCAGTGGCCATGGCTCACGGGCCCAGCCTCTCCACGGCATATGGGATCTTCCCGGACCAGGGCACGAACCCGTGTCCCCTGCATTGGCAGGCGGACTCTCAACAACTGCGCCACCAGGGAAGCCCAGGGTCTCCCATTTTTATACATCTCTTTCCACATCCTTTTTTTCTCGACCCAGGCATAAGAGTTTATGCTCACTGGGTATCTATCCCATACCTAGCACTGTTTGATATGCTCTACCCAAATCAACTCATAATCCTCATCTACATCCCAGAAGTAGGGCCTGTTTCACCTCCACTTTACAGATGAAAACGAGTCCCACAGTAGTGAGTGGTGAGTTGCAGTTCCAGTTTCGCCATCCAGCTCCAGATCCCATTACAGAAGTCTGCCCCATTTTATTTTTTAATTTTTTAAAATTTTTTATCAATTTTATTTATGTATTTATTTTTGGCTGCGTTGGCTCTTCGTTGCTGTGCGCGGGCTTTCTCTAGTTGTGGCGAGGGGGGCTACTCTTTCATTGTGGTGCACGGGCTTCTCATTGCGGTGGCTTCTCTTGTTGCGGAGCACGGGCTCTAGGTGCACAGGCTTCAATAGTTGTGGCTCATGGGCTGTAGAGTGCGGGCCCAGTAGCTGTGGCGCACGGGCTTAGTTGTTTCACGGCATGTGGGATCTTCTCGGACCAGGGCTCGAACCCATGTCCCATGCATTGGCAGGCGGACTCTTAACCACTGCACCACCAGGGAAGCCCTGCCCCACTTTAGAGGACCAAGTGAGTTGAGAAATACAGTCCTTTCTTTCCTAAATAGAAAAAAATTAAAATAGTAAAAAGAAAAAAAAATAAACATGGAGAGTTGCTGGGGCTAACTTTAAGAAAAAAATGAATGAACTGTGTGGATTAAGCATGAAGGATTCACCTGCCTTTTATTGCTTATAATTAGTTACTTTGTAACTTTTCATCCTGAACCATTCCCAATGATCACTCATCTGTTGGGTACAGAGGAATGCATATGTTTTAACTCCCCTGGTGGATAGTAAGCTCCCTGAGGAAGTACCAGGTGGGGAGCATTCCTTACACTTCCCTACATCCTCCTTCAGGTCTGGCGTGGTGGCTTTATCAGCCATACTCAATACTTGCTCGCCAGTTGGCAGTGAATAGTACATAAACCAGAGGGAAAGGAATGGCAGGAGAGGTGGTCAAATGAGAGGAAACCCAAGCCTTTGCACAGTTATAGAAGAGGAGGTGAGGAATTCAGGTCCTAGTTTGTTCCCACATTCACTATCTCATGTAATTAAAAAAAAAAACACAAAAAAAACCCCGCAAACAAACCACAGACCTGTGAGCTAGACAGATAGAAGGCTATCAGAACAGATAGGTGAACCTGGTTGCGCTTTTTAAATTTAAAGTAAACTTTTTTATTTTAGAATAGATTAAGAGGGACTTCCCTGGTGGCGCAGTGGTTAAGAATCTGCCTGCCAATGCAGGGGACGGGGGTTCGAGCCCTGGTCTGGGAAGATCCCACATGCTGTGGAGCAACTAAGCCAGCTAGCCACAACTACTGAGCCTGCGTGCCACAACTACTGAAGCCTGTGTGCCTAGATCCCGTGCTCTGCAACAAGAGAAGCCACCACAATGAGAAGCCTGTGCACTGCAATGAAGAGTAGCCCCGCTTGCTGCAACTAGAGAAAGCCCACCCGCAGCAATGAAGACCCAACGCAGCCAAAAATTAATAAATAAATAAATTTATTAAAAAAAAACTTGTATAGAATAGATTTACAGAAAAGTTGTGAAGATAGTACAAAGAGTTCTCACATACACCTCACACAGTTTTTCCCGTTTTTAACATCTTATATTACCATGGCATATTCTTAGTCATAACTAAGAAATAAACATTGTTCCATTAAACTTCACCAAACTCCATACTTCACTTGGATTTCACTAGGTTTTCCCACTAACACACTTTTTCTGTTCCAGGGTCCCATCCAAGAGTCCACATTACATGTAGTGGCCATGTCCCCTGAGTCTAATCTAATCTCAAACAGCTTCCTCTAATCTGGGACAGTTTCTCAGACTTCCCTTATTTTTCATGATCTTGCCAGTATTGTGTAGAATGTTCCTCAACTTGGGTTTGTATGATGTTTTTCTCATGGTAAAAGGGAAGACAAGTTGAGCTTTTAATGTTATGGCCACTCACTTCACATCAGGGCTCTAAAGGTTAAAGAGGAAATAAAGCTTTCATCTGTTTGCTGGTTAAAGCACCTGCTTGCTACTTCTCTCATGGAGTTTAGCAAATCATACCATCCTGTTTGTTTTGTGCTTTGCATAATCATTTAAACCATTCTCCCATTAACTCAGTCATTTCTCTTCAGTCAGAACTTGGAGTTCTTTCATTTGAGGATGGCCAGAACTTCAATCTCACTCCAATTCTTAGCATTCATCAGGAAAGAGTGTCATTTGTACTTACAGGGGGAGTCACCAAGCAAATAAGCTTAGATTCTTGGGAAATGATTCTGTGTTCTTGCCATTCCAATGTTCAGAATAATCTAGAGTCTCAACTATGCTCCAATCCATCAGCCTATCTCTAGACTACAATTTCTCACTATTTTTCTAATAATAAAAATATTATTTTTGGCCTTGTTTTTAAAAATTGAGATATAATTCATATTCCATAAAATTTATCCTTTCCAAGTGTACAATTCACTGGTTTTTAGTATATTTACAATGTTGTACAATCATCACTACCATCTAATTCCAGAACATTGTCATTAATCCAAAAAGAAACCCTGTACCTATTAGCAGTCACTTTCTAGTCCCTCAATCCTGCCTTGCCCCTGGCAACCTTTAATCTATTTTTTATCTCTATGAATTTGCCAATTCTGGACGTTTCCTATAAATGGAATTGTATAATAGGTAGCCTCTTGCGTCTGATTTCTTCTACTTAGCATAATGTCCTCAAGTTTCATCCATGTTGTAGCAGGTATCAGGATTTCATTCCTTGTATGGCTGAATAATATTTCATTGGATGAAATACAGCACATTTTGTTTATCCATTCATCAGCTGATAGATATTGAGTTGTTCCTTAACTGATTGTGTTTTGATAGCTGTTCATTATTTACCAATTGACTCAGCTCCTGGCGTCATACCTTATCTTCCTAATTCTTAATCCCCACTCATGTTTTACCTCCAGGCCCCATGAAAACAGCCAACAGCAGCTATCGCTGAAAACAAATACATGAAAAACACCAAAAAAAACACATCTATAGAAATCATTGCTGATTTTTCTACCATATTCATTCAGTAATTGACTCACAGCTGCTTACTGTGTACCTACTATTTGTTAAGCACTGTTCTAAGTTCTACAGATATAGGGTTCAACAAGACAGATATAGACCCTGCTCTCAGGGTACTACTATTAGTGTCTAATGAAAGACAGACTTTAACCAAATCATTATACAAATAGATATTTAAATGGCTATTAGGATAAGTGCCCCAGAGAAGTGCAGAGAGAACATCATGAGTGAGGAGAGAGGTTGAAGGAGCCTTCCCTGAAGAAGCTGTGTTTAAGTTGGGTTGAGAAGATAAGGATTTGGCCAGAAGAAAAGAGTGAGAGAGATTCCAAGCTGTGACACCAGCATGCTGAAAGCCTTGAGGGGCTAGGGGCTTGAGAGGAAGTGGTGGGGCACTGTGAATAAGAGGGGAGCAGTGGACAATGAGGCTAGGGAAGTACAGAGGAGTCTCTGACCAGCTTAAGCTCATGGAGAAGGTGATCAGAAAATGTAGCACTATCTTCTTACCAAAGAAAAAGGCTTAACACTATTTTCCAACACTCCAGGGCATTTAGAAATTTTTCAAGCTGCTCAAAATTAGGCAGTTTTTCTTCCAGTCCTAAGAGGTGCAATTCTGGTCCCAAATCTCATTCTTGCCCATGGGTTACATATCCTAGATATTTTGTTATCCACTGGGATGCTGGATATCTTCCCTTTGTCTCTTCAGATCCACTCCTTGCCCTTCTCCATTCTCTGTGCCCCAGGAACCTGACTTGCATGGACCCATCAGTGGGATCCCTTGACCACTGTGGGTCACTGGTAGGAGATCCAAAGTGGGGTCAGGGGTGTATGAGATCAGCTCCCTTCTGGTTGGGTTTCATCTTCTGAAGACCATAGCTACTATCAGGAGGCTGTCTCCATATAGCCACCCTCTCCAGGTTCTTGTCACCACTTCTTCCCCTTGCCCCCTTAGGCCTCAGTGAGGACAGCTTCCCTGTTGGTTTCTCTAAACCCTATTTATACCTTTTTTTTTTTCTTTTTTTGCGGTATGCGGGCCTCTCACTGTTGTGGCCTCTCCTGTTGCAGAGCACAGGCTCCGGACGCGCAGGCTCAGCGACCATGGCTCACGGGCCCAGCCGCTCCGCGGCATGTGGGATCCTCCCGGACCGGGGCACGAACCCGCGTCCCCTGCATCGGCAGGCGGACTCTCAACCACTGCGCCACCAGGGAAGCCCTATTTATACCTTTTATAGCAGACGTAGTCCCCCCAAATGGCTGCAACAATACTCCCACTCACATGCTCCTCAGCAACGTGGCTTTGCCACTTCTCCTTTGAGAGATGGAGTCTATCCTCCACACTCTTGAATCTGGACACTGTGACAGCTTTGACCAATGGAATCTGAGGGCAGTGCACTGTGCCATTTCTAGGTATAGTTCTTAACTGGTCTACCAACTTCTACTCCCTGCTCTTGGGACCCTGAGCCTCCATGTAAGAAATTCAAATTACTCTGCTGGAGAGAGAGGACACCTAGGGAAGCACTGAGGTGCCACGTAGGTAAGTGAGGAGGCCATCCTGGGTGTCCAGCCCATCTGAACCTTCAGATTATACCAGGCCAAGATAACTACGACTGCATGAGAAATCCCAAAAGAGGTTCACCCAACTGTTCCAGTCAACCCTCAGAACCATAAGAGATCCAAAGTAAATTATTTTATGCCAGAAAACCTTTGATATGGTTCCTTTATTATACTCTCTTCAAATTGCCTAGTTTGTATGCACCCTCTGTTTCCTGCTGGGACCCCATAGATGACAACCAAAAGCGTCTGGCAACAAAAAGCCCACTCTAACTTCTAACCTGGGTCACACAATCCTATGAGTGACAGGGATTGGGATAATCCTGGAAAGCCATCAGCTTGAAGTCATCCTGCATCCATTTGTCTCTATTTCATTTTAAACACAGGGCCCCAGTCGCCTGTTTCAGGACTGTTCACAAGCCACTTTCAAGAGCACATGTAGGAGAACAGATCATTCGGCTGCACAGACAGAACAAGGGCAGCAGAAGAAAAGTGTCAGCTGTTTCTTTTCCAGGCCAAACATATTGGGTCTTTATAGCTTCTTCAAGGGCTCTGTAATTAATTGGTCAATCCTTGCATTTTTTTCCTTGTCCTTCCTGGAACGATTTCATGGGTGGTGGTATCCAAAAAGGAGCTCAGCCCCTCCTGTAAATGTCTACCTAGTTCTGTAGATAGGAGTAGGCGATATAGATATAGATATAACACATACATAAAAGGGAAAGAAAGAGAAAAAGGGATTCTCTTCCCAGCAAGTCTGAGCTCTGAGCAGCCAACTAAAATGATAGCTAAAACAATAATATGAAATACAAAGCGTTTCTCTCTCTTGCTGACCTTCCATGGGATCCTTAAAGCCTAGGAGACCCATCCTTTACCCTACGTTACCTCCTGCAGTCAGAGATCTGAGTCACAAGACAGACTTTCTATGAGGAAGAGCATCTCCTGGTAGCCCAACACAGACTTAAGCATCCCCTGCCCTGTGCCTTAGTGGGTAATAAGGGTCTTCCTTCCAGACCAGGCAGGTGCTCAGCCTGGCTTCTGCACTGCAGAAAGTCCCGAGTACATTTCCATGGGTCTGCAGTTCCGAAGAAGTTTCTCAGCCAAGAAGCATAGAATGTTCCAAAGGTTAAAGTGTTTGTTGCTGCCATCCCCCAATGAGGCCTCAAGGACACTCCTTCACTCTTTTGCCTGGAAACAAGTGCCAGAGGTGACGCAACTCAGCAAACTTTATCCAGATTCACTGCTGGGATCCACAGAAGGGAGAGGACCATCGACGGGGGCCAAACCACAGTAATTACCCAAGTCTGGGAACATCAAGTTCCCACAAGACCCTGACGAAACAAAGAGACGCAATGGAGTCTCTAGTACTTGAAAAGAGTGCCACGGGGTACACAACTCTCTCAGTGGGAGGACTGGGAGGGAGAGAATAAAAAAGAACAATAGAATATATATATATATATATAAACTGAATCGCTTTGCTGTACACCAGAAACACAACATTGTAAATCAACTATACTTCAATTAAAAAAAAAAAAAAAAAAAAAAGAGTCAGGATAATAGGATTCAGGTTTGAACCAAAACATGGGGAGAGGTGGGGTACTGTGCCTACTTGTCACTTAAAGCTCTTCCACAGCAAGAGTTCTGCAGCCAATTTTCATTAATAAATTCACTCATAAGTATTTATGAGCCAGGCACTTTCCTAATACTGGGGATGCAGCAGTGAAGGAAACAAACCAAGCCCTGTTCCTACATTCTTGGAACTGACATTCCTGTGGAGGAAGAGAAGTAACGAACAAAGAAATATATGTCAGGAGGCATCAATATCACAGAGAAAAATAAAGCAGAGTGTGGGATTAGAAGGGGTGCTATTTTGTGTATCATCATTAGAACAATCCCGCACGCCCTCCCCGAGGTAGTGACGTTTAACGGAGATGGGAATGAAGAGAGAGTGAGTCCAGCGGATGACAGGGGAATAAGCGTTCCAGGCAGAGGGAACGGCAAGGGCAAAGCCTTGAGGTGGGGTAGTACCTGGTGTGTTTAGGGCGTGACCAGGCCAGTGGACTGAGTGAGCAAAGTGGAGGGTGGCAGGAGATGGAGTAAGAGAGAAAGTGCTTTAGTCTTGCTGCCAAGAGGTCTAAATAGGCCATTGGTTTAACATAGGAAAATTTGTTTCACGGCCCCAGACTGGTCCTCTAGCTCCAACTCACCATCAATAAATGCCTTTGGACATGGGGGGTTGGGAGCATGTCTGCATCAGTGCTGAGCCCTCGCAAACTAAAATAAAACCTGCGAAAGGCACGTGCTGCTGGCGGTGGGTCAGCAGGGTCACCGCACTCTGGCTGTTCGGCACAGACCGGAGGGACCAGACAGAGATGCAGATGGGAATTAGGGGGCTATCCTTCTGGTTGAGTCTACAGAGAACTGGGGCTCTGCTGGGGACATCCCTGCAGCCACCCCCAGGAAGTGACTCCACCCCACAGGGATTTTCCATACACCCTGCTCCATCTCACCCAAGGGCCTTCCCATCCAACTGTTCCCTTGGCCCTCACCTGAGAGCCCTGCAGAGTGATGGTTTGATCACAGTGGTTATGGCTGTAGGACCCTGACAGGTTTTATAAGAGGAATGGGAAAGCTATTAATATATTCATTTATTTTAAAATATCTTACTCTTGTTTTAGAAATTATTAGGCAGTCATAGACTGTCACGAGCATGGAAGGACATCACCTGGGATGACTGGATTGCATCCCATCCAAATGCTGGGGCTGGGATTCTCCAAGCAAAGACAGCCTCCCTCCTTCCTTCTCCCCTCTCCCTGCCCCAGGTACTGGGCCCATCTCTCATATTCGGGGCATAGTGAGCACCCCTGGCTACTGAAGGGCTGGTCCTCCAAGTTCAGTCTCTAGGTGGAGGGAGACGCAAGAGGGAAGAGATATGGGGATATATGTATATGTATAACTGATTCACTTCGTTATAAAGCAGAAACTAACACACCATAGTACAGCAATTATACTCCAATAAAAACGTTAAAAAAAATAAAATATATGTAAAAAAACAAAAAAACCCTGGCCCTTCATTTGATTTGCCAAAAGCCTTTTCCCTTTCTCTCAGAAAGCCAAGAGGATCAAAATCTGGCTTTCACAGCTATTATGTCTAAAATGGACTTTGAGAATCCTTTTTGGAAGTTAGAAGCTGAGCTTAGATCCTTCCTCTGCTGTAACAGTCCTGGTCTTCCCTGTGCAGTGGGTACCTCTCAGTGAAAGGCAGAGGAAGTTCACAGAAGAAGAAAAAAGAAAAGCACCTCAATGCTCCTTCAAGATAATATTTAATGATCCATTAACCCAAATTTGTTTATTATCGTGATACTAGCAGCCACTACTTGAGAGCACATATAAAGATAACAACAGTTTTCACTGATGCTCTTTTTTAAGATGAGTCTTCTGGATTGGAAAACAAGTTTCTCATAAAGTTATATACACTTAGTCATACAACACCAAGAAAAGACATCCTACTCACAGGAAAAAAAAACAACAACTTATCTTCACACAAAACCCTGGATGTGAATGTTGATAGTAGCTTTATTCATAATTGTCAAAAATGGGAATCAGCTTACATGTCCTTCAGCTAGTGAATGAATAAATTGTAGTACGTTCATATAATGGAATACTGCTCAGCAATAACATGGAAAGAACTACCAGTATACACATCACCATAAGTGAATCTCAAATGCATTAGGATAAGTTAAAGAAGTCCGACTGAAAAGGTGACATATAGTATGATTTCATTTATAAGATATTCCGGAAAAGGTAGAATTACAGGGATAAGAAACAGCTCAGAGGCTTCCCAGGGGCTGGAAGCTGGGGAAGGGAGGGCTACACAGAGGAATTTTGAAGGATACTGTCCGTATCTTGTTTGTGGTGCTGGTTGTATGACTGTATGCATTTGACAAAGACTGCACAACTGTACACACGGAGAAAAAACCCAGTGAATTTTACTGTTTGTAAATTACACCTTAACTTTTTAAAAGGGAGAATACCAAGTTACTGCCCAAAAAACAAAAAAAAAACAAAACCCCAACCCAAACCAAAACACCTGTACTGAGAAGAGTGCCACTGAAAGTAATTTTGCAGATTAAACAGATGGGATATCATCACCTGGAGGGTGGTTTGTTTTTCTTTTAGGAAGTAGAAGTGTCCTTTGTGGACAAAACACCACATCCTACCGTACACCTCCGCCCCCACCTCTCCAAGCTTGGCCATACTGGCTTTTTGGGTCCTTGAGCAAGCCAAGCTCATCCCCACCTGAAGACCATTGCCCCAGCTAGATTTGGATCTCAGTTTCATCATTTCCTAACTGTATAAACTGGGCAAATTACTTAATCCTTGTGCCTCAGTTTTTTCATTGGTAAAAATGGGAATAATGATAGTACCAACATCATGGGATTGTGGTGCGATTTGGTCAATTAATACGTGTGAAGGACTTCAAACAATGCTGGGACCTTGTAAATGTTCGATAAACGTTAGCAGTTATTATTTCTGGTTCCCGAAGCTCTTGTCTTTTCTACCTTTTAGTCTTGTAATCCAGAATTGTTTGCATGCATGAGTGTGCCTACTGGATAAAATATATTACAAAGAAACTGTGTCCGGGACTTCCCTGGTGGTGCAATGGTTATAAATCTGCCTGCCAATGCAGGGGACACGGGTTTGAGCCCTGGTCCAGGAAGATCCCACATGCCGCGGAGCAACAAAGCCCCTGCACCACAACTACTGAGCCTGTGCTCTAGAGCCCACGAGCCACAGCTACTGAGCCCCCGTGCCACAACTCCTGAAGCCCGCGTGCCTAGAGCCCCTGCTCCACAAAAAGCAAAGCCACCGCAATGAGAAGCCCATGCACCGCAACGAAGAGTAGCCCCTGCTCGCCACAACTAGAGAAAGCCCGCGTGCAGCAACGAAGACCCAACGCAGCCAAAAATAAATAAATAAATTTATTTATTTAAAAAAATAATTTTATTCATCACCAAATATTGATTGAGCACCTCTATATTCTCGGCACTTTTGCAAGTTCTATATACAAATGTTAACTCATCTAATTCTCACAACGACAACACGAGGTAGGTACTATTATAAGCCCTGTTTCACAAATGAGGTAAACCAACGATAGCCACCATGGAAGTCTGTAAGGAGATTCAGGATGAGCCGAGAGGAAGAGAGAGGACTCTGTGGACCCTCGGGTTGAAACATGAAGGAGTCAGTTTGCCAAGTGGGAGCAAAGGAAGGCTGGACTCACTTCCAGGCAAACCTCCTGCCCTCCAGACCCGAGGCTGGATGGAGTCATTCCCCTCTCTTTACAGATTGGTTTTCACTGCCCTGCAACAAGAGATCAGCTCTGGCCGCCTATCTCTGCCAGAGCAAATATTAAGAAACAGACTCAATGACTCAGTGTTGCACCTTATTGCGTGTGCCACAGAATAAATCTCTTCTCCCGCCCCCTGACCCCCAAAATGAGCATCAGGTAGTCGAGGCAGAGCTAAATCCTAGTAAATGAGGTGGGGGATAACTAGGGGCTGCCAAGGGATAAAGAGAGTGAGGGAAGAACCAAAAAACAGTGGCTGGAGATTAACGCTGTGAAGTTTCCCACCCACAAGGGCCCTGGGCTTGTGGAGATGGTGATGGAATACTGCCTGACATCAAAGCAATAACCCATAACTACAAGGTATGTGAATGCTAGCTGTTCTGGGATCTCCCAGGAACCGCTGTCTCCTTTCTCTAAAATAAATTTAAAAAATAAAATCACAGTTATAAGTACACACACATATATACAGTAGTGTTTTCTCAAGAGATTTTATGTATGATCAATCTATCAAAGTGCCCAATAAAATTGCTTACAAATGGAGATCAGCTCGGTGCTCTGTGACCACCTAGAGGGGTGGGATAGGGAGGGTGGGAGGGAGATGCAAGAGGGAGGGGATATGGGGATATATGTATATGTATAGCTGATTCACTTTGTTATAAAGCAGAAACTAACACACCATTGTACAGCAATTATACTGCAATAAACATGTTGAAAAAAAAAAGTTTCTGATTTTTACTGCTCTATTGATTTTTTAACCACCACTAAGTTCCCACTTAGATGTCAGTGAGCCCTAACATGAAAATTATTAACTGTAACGCTTATGTGTCTTGTAAATATTTGATCAATGTGTTCCTGGCTTGTGCCAAAGTGTGGACTCCGGGAAAGTGTATATATCTCTGTTTCTTTTCATGTTTGTGCATTTCTGAGGGCAGGGGCCGTATTTGTTTAACTTGTTTTATACAGTTCTAGACAGTTCCATGCACAAGGGAGTACTTAATCCAATTTAATCAAGAGGTCAATGTTTATTTCCAAGAGGAAGTAAGATATAACACATTTATACATTTCATTTTTTTAAACTCATAAAAAATATGATTTACAAGTGCCAAATAAATCAGACCCAAATATACATACTAACTAATAAAAATGACAATTTGGGCAAGTTCATATGTCTTGGTTTTTCAGCATTGAGATTTTTCAGCATTGACAATCCCCAACAGGGAACCACAACTTGCGTCTGATGTAGGCAGGATCAGAAGAAAATTCCAGCACAACACTAATGTTCCAACTTCCAATTGTCCTTCTCCATGCATCTTCAAGTCATATCATGATTTTTCCTTCTCTTTAAAAACAAGTTTTTAAAATTTTGTGCAAAATTTGGGAGGGTTCTGTGCAAAATATGGGAGGGTTCAGGTGTAAAGTGACAGAGAGAAAATAAACATGACAGCTAACACTTACATAGAACTTATTATATGTCAGTCCCAATTCTAGTGTTTTATATCTTAATTCATTTAATTCTTACAACTACCCTATGAGGTCAGCTCTATTACTAGCTCATTTTCAACGAAGGAAAACTTTTCATTTCCTTGAAAGAAACTTAAGTCCAGAAAGAATAAATATCTTGCTCAAGTTCACAAATCTATCAGGTAGTGGATCTGGGATACAAACCCAGATAGCCTGGCTCCCAGATCTATCTTAACCACTAATATATGACCAGAAAAAAGCCCTTCAAGAATTTGCCAGTTACCTTTATCTTTACCGTGAGTGGTCTTGACCTGGGTGTTAAGTAAGTGGTAAATAACTCTCAAACTTCTTAAAAGCCATGGCTAAATCACAGATTGAAAAAGGGAACAGCAATGAAAATGCCAAAGTATAAGGTTGACCAAAAAGTTCATTTGGGTTTTTCCAGAACATCTTATGGAAAACCCGAACGAACTTTTTGGCCAACCCAAATATATAAAACTTACTTTAAGTTATTTGATATGTTGGTGTGTATGTCACATGAATTTTGGTAACATGATAGCTTAGAATGGAAGCTCCCCAGAAGCTGAGGGACCTCTGATGATACTCAAGCTATTTCTGCAGCTTCTTCCAACCATCTGTCATTTACAATTCCACATGTGATTATCTCAGAGGTAACAAATTTCACATGTCCCTAGTAGTCAGACCAAATGGCAGCAGCCGCTGGACATTTCATACAATGTATTGTAGCAACTCTAAATTCTGATTTTTCTCCCTAAGGGTTGTTGCTATTGCTGTGTGTTTTTTTCTTTTTGGTTGTTTAGTGACTTGCCTGGACTAATGCTGTAGCGGCTGTTTACAGAGGGCAGCCCCTGATATCTATACATGTTTTGGTTTTTCTTTCTTTTTCACTATTTTTAAGTCTGGCTTCCTCGGAGTTGTCCCTTCATCAGTACAAGTTGACACTCAGCAATGATCCAGAGCCATTTAGATAGCTGCTCATGCACACGGCCTTCTGGATCACCAGAGGTCCATGGGAGCTCATCAAGACCCGCTATGACTGTTTCAGTTCTTGATCTCCCTATCAACTTTCTGGCCAATCTACTGTCCTGTTGCTTGCCCAAACCTTCAGGACAGCTATGGCATTTGCCTTCCTTATTTGTCTGCCACTAAGATCATTGCGGTTTTTTACCAAACCCCTGGGCATTTGCTTTTCCCCATGTCCTGCTCCAAATCACGTCAGTCCCCTCTGGCAAGGTAGCTGTTACTTTATAGCTTAGCTCACTCTGGTGGAATTACCAGCCAAAAGAATTGGGTGCCAGGGTGGGGGTTGTCCCAGGCAAGAAAGTCATAAACTCTCATTGCTCATACCTGATGCCGAGTAGTTTTTCCTGAATAAACATTTCTCAATTTGTTGTTCACCTTTGGTCAACTTTCAGAATCCTTAAGTGGATTGTTTTTTGTTTTTAAATTTTATTTATTTATTTATTTATTTATTTTTGACTGTGTTGGGTCTTCGTTTCTGTGCGAGGGTTTTCTCTAGTTGCGGCGAGTGGGGGCCACTCTTCATCGCGGTGTGCGGGACTCTCACTATCGCAGCCTCTCTTGTTGTGGAGCACGGGCTCCAGACGCGCAGGCTCAGTAGTTGTGGCTCACGGGTCCAGCCGCTCCGCGGCATGTGGGATCTTCCCAGACCGGGGCTCGAACCTGTGTCCCCTGCATTGGCAGGCAGATTCTCAACCACGGCACCACCAGGGAAGCCCCAAGTGGATTGTTTTTGACAATTTTCTCAGTTTTATTATTCCTTTGGGGAAAGAGGATTTGCCATGCTCCTCACTCTGCCATTCCAAAAGTCCTGCTCTCCTCACTCTCAGATATCATCAACCACCCAGTCCTAGCAAATTTACTTGTCATATATCTCTGGTATCCATTCCCTTCTCTTTATCTCCACCACCTCCTCCTAGCCCTAGTTACCATCATCTCTCTCTCTTTTTTTAACATCTTTATTGGAGTATAATTGCTTTACAATGGTGTGTTAGTTTCTGCTTTATAACAAAGTGAATCAGCTATACATATACATATGTCCCCATCTCCTCCCTCTTGCAACTCCCTCCCACCCTCTCTATCCCACCCCTCTAGGTGGTCACAAAGCCCCGAGCTGATCTCCCTGTGCTATGCGGCTGCTTCCCACTAGCTAGCTATTTTACATTTGGTAGTGTATATATATCCATGCCACTCTCTCACTTCGTCCCAGCTTACCCTTACCATCATCTCTTGACCGAACTATTTGTAATCACCTCTTTGGAGATCTACCCTCATTTAAAACAATTTTTTTTTAACTGGACCATTTTTAAAGTCTTTACTGAATTTGTTACCATATTGCTTCTGTTTTATGTTTTGGTTTTTGGCCACGAGGCATGTGAAATCTTAGCTCCCTGACCAAGGATCGAACCCTCACCCCCTGCATTGGAAGGCGAAGCCTTAACCACTGGACTGCCAGGGAAGTCCCTACCCTCATTTTAATCTCTTCTCCATATTGTAGCCACTCATACTGTCCAAAGGTATTTTCTAATCATGTCACACTCATCTCCTTCACCCTTTGCTTAAAATCTTTGACTGACTCCCCATTGCTCTTAAGATAAAGAGAAAAAAATCCCTAACACTCTCTCAGAAGACCTGAGTTGTCTGACTGCCCACTGTAGAGCTTCTTTTTCTAGACTCCACTGGTCGTCCGATCATTCTGGGATTGTCCCATTCTCCTTTTTACCTTAGGGACTTTGCACGTGCTTTTTCTTCTGCCTTGAACTCCCCAGTCCTTCTTCATCAAACTAAGCCTCACTCTTATCCCACAGACCTCAGTGCAAACACCACTTCCTTGGGGAAATCTTCCCTGACATCTCCTATGTCAGCTCCCACTATGGTTTACTTCTTGGCAGTAACTGTAAGCGCAATATCACATTCATGGTGTGATTATTTCTTTGATTTCCATTGTCTCCTCCACTGAATTGTATGCTCATGAAGGTAGGAACCATGTTTTACCTCTGCATCTCCAACACTTAGCTCATAGTATGTGCTCAACAAGAATGAATGCATTCTTAGCTCAATAAGAATGAATGCATGCATGCATCACCCAAAATACACTGCTTCATGACAATTCAATTTAATATCAAAGGAGATATAAAAGCAAAGTTCTAAACCTTACATTATTGAGAAAAAAAGATTTAAAATATGTATTCTAAAGGAAACTTGTAGAGAAAAAAGACTTGGTGAACAAAAAATCCAACTATTTTTATCACACAAAAATTACTCCTGATATATTTTTAATAGACTATGTTTTTTAGAGTCATTCTAGATTCACAGCAAAATTGAGCATAAGGTATGGAGATTTTTCATATATCCTCTGTCCCTACATATGCATAGCCTCCTCCATTATCAACACCACTCACCAGAGTGGCACATTTTTTTTCTTTTACCAAGAATGAACCTACATTGACACATCATAATCACCCAGAGTCCATAGTTTACATTATGGTTCATTTTTGGTGCTGTATATTCTATGGGTTTGGACAAATATATAATGACATGCATCCATTATAGTATTATAAAGAGTAGTTTCATTGCCCTAAAAATTCCCTGTGCTCCACTTATTCATCCCTTTCTGCCTAACCCCTGGCAACCACTGATCTTTTTACTGTTTCCATAGTTTTGCCTTTTCCAGAATGCCATATAGTCAGAATCATACAGAAAGTAGCCTTTTCAGGTTAGCTTCTTTCACTTACTAATATGCATTTATGTTTCCTTTCTGTCTTTTCATGGCTTGATAGCTCATTTCTTTTTAGCAATGAATAAAATGCCATTGTCTGAATATATCCCCCAGATTATTTATCCATTCACCTACTGAAGGACATCTTGGTTGCTTGCAGTTTTGTGAATTATGAATAAAATTGCTATAAACATCACTGTGCAGGTTTTGCTGCGACGTAAGTTTTCAGCTTCTTTGAGTAAACACCGAGGAGAGTGATTGATTGCTGGATCATATGATAAAAGTAAGTTTGGTCTTGTAAGAAATTGCCAAAAACTGTCTTCCAAAGTGGCTTACCAGGCTTCCCTGGTGGCGCAGTGGTTGAGAGTCCGCCTGCTGATGCAGGGGACACGGGTTCGTGTCCCGGTCTGGGAAGATCCCACATGCCGCGGAGTGGCTGGGCCCGTGAGCCATGGCCGCTGATCCTGCGCGTCTGGAGCCTGTGTTCCGCAACGGGAGAGGCCGCAACAATGAGAGGCCCGCGTACCGCAAAAACAAACAAAAACAAAACAAAAACAAAACCAAAGTGGCTCACCATTTTTCATTCTCTTCAGCAATGCATGGGACTCCTGTTGCTCCACATCCTCAGCAGCAGCTGGTGTTCAGTGTTCTGCGTTCTGGCCATTACGGTAGGGATGGCCTGGAGCTACCTCACTGTTGTTTGTTCTGCATTCTGGCCATTACGGTAGGGATGGCCTGGAGCTACCTCACTGTTGTTTGTTCTGCATTCTGGCCATTACGGTAGGGATGGCCTGGAGCTACCTCACTGTCGTTTGAATTTCCGTTTTCCTGATGACATGATATGGAGCACTTTTTCATGTGCTTATTTACCATCTGTATATCTTCTTTCATGAGATATCTGTTAAGGTCTTTGGTCCATTTTTAAATCAGGTTGTTCATTTTCTTATTGTTGAGTTTTGAGAGTTCTTTGTATGTTTTGGATAACAATACCTTGTCATATGCATTTTTTGCAACTATTTTATCCCAGTCTGTGGCTTGTCTTCTCATTCTCTTGATACTGTATTTCTCAGAGCAAAAGTTTTTAATTGTAATGAGGTCCAACTATCAATTATTTCTTTCATGGATCATGCCTCTGATGATAAAAAGTCATCACCATACCCAAAGTCATCTAGGTTTTCTCCTGTTATCTACTAAGAGTTTTATAGTTTTGAACTTTGCATTTAGGTCTGTGATCCATTTCGATTTAATTTTTGTGAAGGGTGTAAGTACTGGGTCTTTTCATTTTTGCCTGTGTGTGGATGTCCAGTTGTTCCAGGACTGACAGTTTGACAGTGTTGACTCTTCCTACCCATGAACATGGAATATCTCTCCATTTATTTAGTTCTTCTTTGATATTTATCATCAGAGTTTTGTATTTTCTTCATATAAATCTTGTACATACTTTATTAAATTTATGTCTGCTTCATTTTTCTGCAGTACTGACTTAAATGGTATTATGTTTAAATTTCAAATTCCACTTATTCACTACTAGTGTATAGGAAGGCAGTTGATTTTTGTCTATTAACCTTGTATCCTGCAACCTTGCCATAACTGCTTGTCAATTCCAGGAGTTTTTTGTTTGATTCTTTTGTATTGTCTACATAAATAATCATGTCATCTGTGAAAATAAAGACAGGTTAATTTCTTCCTTCCCAATATGTATACCTTTTATTTCTTTTCCTGTCTTGTTGCATTAGCTAGAATTTTCCGTATAATTTTTTTTTCTTTTAATTTTTGGTTGCGTTGGGTCTTTGTTGCTGGGCACAGGCTTTCTCTAGTTGCGGTGAGTGGGCTTCTCATTGCAGTGGCTTCTTTTGTTGTGGAGCGTGGGCTTCAGTAGTTGTGGCACATGGGCTCAGTAGTTGTGGCTCGCGGGCTCTAGAGCTCAGGCTCAGTAGTTGTGGCACACAGGCTTGGTTGCTCTGAGGCATGTGGGATCTTCCCAGACCAGGGATCAAACCCGTGTCCTCTGCACTGGCAGGCAGATTCTTAACCACTGCACCACCATGGAAGTCCCAGAATTTTCAGTATGATACTGAAAAGCAGTGGTGAGAGGGAAAATCCTTGCCTTGGTTCTAATCTGTAGGAGTACAGAAAAGTAGTGGTAAGAAGGGACTTAGTGGGAATGCTTCAAGTTTCTCACTATTAAGTATGATATGAGCTGTAATTTTTTAATACATATGCTCTAAGTTGAGGAAGTTCCCCTCTAGCCTAGTTTACTGAGAGTTTTTACCATAAATGGGTGTTGCAGTTTCTCAAATGCTTTTTCTACATCTATGGATATGATCACGTGGTTTTTCTTCTTTAGCCTATTGATGTGATGGATTACATTAATTGATTTTCCAAATGTCGAACCAGCCTTGCATACCTGAGATAAATCCCACTTGGTCATGGTTTATAATTCTTTTTATATAATTGTTGGGTTCAATTTGCTAATATTTTGTTGAGGATTTTTACATCTGTGTCCATGAAAGATATTGGTCTGTAGTTTTCTTGTAATCTCTTTATTGGAGTTTGGTATTAGAGTAATGTTCGTCTCATAGAATGAGTGAGGAAGTATTCCCTCTGCTTCCACCTTCTGAAAACAGTTGGAGAGACTCGATACAATTTTCTTCCATAAATGTTTTGTAGAATTCACCATTGAACCCATCTGGGCCTGGCACTTTCTGTTTTGGAAGGTTATAAATTGTTGAGTCCATTTCTTTAGTAGATAGAGCCCCATTCAGATTGTCTATCTTCTTCTTGGCAGATTGCGTCCTTCAAGGAATTGCTCTATTTCACCTAGGTTATCAAATTTTTGGGTACAGAGTTGTTCATAGTATACCTTTATTGTCCTTTTAATGTCATGGAATCTGTAGTGATATTGACATGAGTCATATTAGATTACAGGCCCACTTTACTTCAGTAACTTAACAAATTACATCTGTAATGACCCTATTCCAAATAAAGTCACATTCTGTGGAACTGGGGGTTAGGGTTTCAGTGTATTACATTTGAGGTGATATCATTCAACCCATAACAGGGAGCAATCAGCAGTGTTGGTGTGACAAGATGGAAAGATAGCACAGAATTTGGGTTCCAGTCTTAGTCTGTCAACACTGTGCTGCTGACCTTGAGCAAACTGGGCCTGTCTCCTCACCTGCAAAAGAAGGGAGTTCCTACAGAAGGTATCAGAGTTTCTGTGCTAGTCCTGTTCTCAAAATAGCACTGCTGTGAGAAGACTTAAAACATAAAGCTTTAAGTTAGATTTTGGATTTTAAGAAAAGCATCAACTCAAAAGTGAGGCCTTTTGAGAGGACTGTGGTATGAAGAGGCCCAGCACAGAAGGTGCAGTGGTCTTGGGACTGATTTGTGAGAAGGGCTGCCCTCATGTATGCGTTGTCACAGGATCATTGCCTTCAGACTGTTATCATTCCCAACTTTTTTGGAGTTGCAACACCCAACATGTCATGGCTGTTTATCTGATTTTGTGACACTTCCCATCACCCTCCACCTCCTACAGCTTCCTTCTTCCCCTGAGCCCCAGCCCCAGCCCAGAGGAACTGCCAAACATGGACTTATTAGGTCTTGCAAATTTCATTATACCCTAAGATAATTCTACCCCTCTGTCAAGGATGTAAACAAAAGCAGATCACCAATGGGCACAGGAATGGCTGGAGGAAAGAATACTTGGGACCACCCTAATCAGCATTTTTAGGAAATTATGAATTATTATTATTTTTAAATACCACCTTACACTTTAAAAAAAGCACTTTAAAAACACTTTCACAATAGCAAGTATATAGGATTGGATGTCAAAGGAAATAACAGCAAACTCTCATTCAGCTCTATGTATCAGATAGTGTTATAAGTGCTTTAGATATGTTAATTCATTCAATCCTCACAACACCCCTATGATGTATCATTATCCTCATTTTGTAGATAAGGAAATTGAGGTATAACAACGTTAAGTTATTTTCTCAAGGTCACATGGGTAATAAATGGTGGAATCAGGCTTTGAACCCAGGCAATCTGGCTCCAGAGACCATACACTTAACCTTGTCACCATACTGCAAAATTTGAAGTTATGATTCCAACAATACTGAAACATGCAAAAAATATTTTTGTAGATGGAGCCTTAGTAAAATATGCAAAAGCAAAAGCAGTTTATAGTCAGGAGAGGGATTATGTTTTATGTGACATTACTTTTACAGTTAACATATGCACATGCTTTTATAGACTTTTTCTAGAAACAGAGACTGCTGTGAAAAAGCCTTCACAATCTGGGAAAATTCTTAAGGATACCATACACCAAACAATGAGTGATGAAAACCATTAGGATAGCCAGTCTCCAAGATGGCCCCAGTGATGCTTGCCTTCTGGTATCCAAGCCTTGGTATGGTCCTTCCACATTCAATAAGGGCAGACTTGTGTGACCAATAGAATACTGTGGAAGTTATAATGTATGACTTCCAAGGCAAAGGTCAAAAAAGGCAATGCAGCTTCCACCCTCATCTCTCGGATCTCTTGCTCTGGGAAAAGCCAGCCGCCCTGTCATGGTGACACTCAAGAAGCCCTATGGAGAGCCCCACTTGAAGAGGAACTGATGCCTCCTGACAGCAGCAGCAACTTGTCACCACCTGAGTAAATGACCTTTGGAGCAGATGGACTAAGGCCTTGTGGGAGACCCATGAGCCATCCAGCCCAGCCACTCCTGAATTTCTGACCCACAGTGTGGTAAACAGAATAATGGCCCCCCCAAAAATGTCCACATCCTACTCCCTGGAACCTGTGCATATGTCACCTTACATGGCAAAAGTGACTTTGGAGATATGATTAAAGATCTTAAAATAAGGAAACTATCCTGGATTATTTGGGTAGGCCCAGTCTTTTGGACTTGAACTCTAACCTGCCTGAGTTTAAAGCCATTGCAACCTTTGGAAATGGTGGATATTATGCGAGGGATACATCTTTTTTTTAAAAAAATATTTATTTATTTATTTTGGCTGCGCCAGGTCTTAGTTGCTGTACTTGGGAACTTAGTTGCAGCATGCGGGGTCTTTAGTTGCGTCATGCAGACTTCTTAGTTGTGGCATGCACATGGGATCTTGCTTCCCGACCAGAAATCGAACCCAGGCCCCCTGCATTAGAAGCGCAGAATCTTACCCACTGGACCACCAGTGAAGTCCCGGGGAGGGATAAATCTTAATTATGCCAGTGGATGGCTTACACCAAGAGGAGTCCCCCAGGCTCAAAGGACTGAGCTTGCCCTTGACAACTTCTCTTTCCTCTAGAGAAATGGGTATTTGTGGATGAGGTGTAGAAAAATTATTCAACACGTGGATGTAAGGGGGAAAATAACTGTACGTCTTCAATGTCACACAGAGCACTAACAGGCTGGCCCAAAACTATTGATTCTCTACGGTAGTGCACCTTTGTTTGATTTATCACTTGCTCTTGATTCAGGCTCAGGCTCTGTAAAGTTGGATGCTCTTTTAGATTTGCCAATTATAAGTGCTTTCTAAAAAAAAATTTTTTTAATTGAAGTATAGTCAGTTTATAATGTCGTGTTAGTTTCAAGTGTACAGTTGCGTCAGGTCTTAATTGCAGCACACAGGATCTTTTGTTGGAGCGTGCCTGCACTTTGTTGTAGCGCATGGGGTTCTCTCTAGTTGTGGTGTATGGGGGTCTCTCTAGTTGTGGCACACAGGCTCCAGAGCACGTGGGCTCTGTAGCCGTGGTACGTGGGCTTAGCTGCCCTGCGGCATGTGGGATCTTAGTTCCACGACCAGGGATCGAACCCGTGTTCCTCTGCATTGGAAGATGGATTCTTTACCACTGGACCACCAGGGAAGTCCCTACAATTATTTTTTGTAAAGTAAAGATGCAAATGATTTCTTATCTAGTAGGAAGAATAACTTCAAAATTTATAACTTATTACCATGTGTGTTGGGTGACCAACAGTTGCCATTTGCCCAGGATTGAGAAGTTTCCTAGGATGTGGGACTTCAAGTGCTAAAACTAGGACCATCCTGGGCAAACAGGGGCAGTTGTTTACTCTACCTGCATGACTTAGGCAGTTTGGGAACTGACTTGGCCATCTTCTTTCAACATTCTGTCTTGCATTGGCCAGAATTGCTTTGGTCTCTCCCATATGCCTCTGAACCAGTTTTCTCATCTTCCTGTTCTATCGTTAATGAGCTAAATAAATCTTTGACAAATATAAAGACTCACTTCATATTGGTATAAGACATGTTTTTAATGGTTTCAAATGAGTATTTTCAACTCAACAATGAGAAAAAGACAGTCTCTTCAGCAAGTGGTGTCAGGGAAGTCAGACAGCCGCACGTAAATCGATGAAGTTAGAACACACCCTCTCACCATACACAAAAATAAACGGAAAATGGCTTAAAGACTTAAACATAAGACATGACACCATAAAACTCGTAGAAGAGATCATAGGCAAAACATTCTCTGATATAAATTGTAGCAATGCTTTCTTAGGTCAGTCTCCCAAGGCAATAGAAATAAAAACAAAAATAAACAAATGGGACCTAATCAAACTGACAAGATTTTATATAGCAAAGGAAACCATAAAAAAAAAAGACAACCTACAAAATGGAAAAAAATATTTGCGAATGATGAGATTCACAAGGGATTAATTTCCAAGATATAAAAACAGCTCACACAACCCAACAGCAAAAAAACAAACAATCCAATCAGAGGGAGACCTTCAAGATGGCAGAAGAGTAAGACGTGGCGATCACCTTCCTCCCCATAAATACATCAAAAATACATGTACATGTGGAACAACTCCTACAGAACACCTACTGAATGCTGGCAGAAGACCTCAGACTTCCAAAAAGGCAAGAAACTCCCCACGTTCCTGGGTAGGGCAAAAGAAAAAAGAAAAAACAGAGACAAAAGACGAGGGATGGGACCTGAACCTCTGGGAGGGAGCTGTGAAGGAGGAAAAGTTTCCACACACTAGGAAGGCCCTTCACTGGTGAAGATGGTGGGTGGGTGGGGAGGGAAGCTTCGGAGCCACGGAGGAGAGCACAGCAACAGGGGTGCAGAGGGCAAAGCGGAGAGATTTCCACGTAGAGGATCGGTGCTGACCAGCATTCACCAGCCTGAGAGGCTTGTCTGCTCACCCACCAGTGCGGGTTGGGGCTGGGAGCTGAGGCTTGGGCTTTGGAGATCAGACCCCAGGGAGAGGACTGGGGTTGGCTGCGTGAACACAGCCTGAAGGGGGCTAGTGCGCCACAGCTAGCTGGGAGGGAGTCCAGAAAAAAGTCTGGACCTGCCTAAGAGGCAAGAGACCATTGTTTCGGGGTGCGCAAGAAGAGGGGATTCAGAACACTACCTAAACAAACTCCAGAGAAGGGTGTGAGCCTATCAGCGTGGACACCAGAGATGGGCATGAAACGCTAAGGCTGCTGCTGCAGCCACCAAGAAGCTTGTGTGCAAGCACAGGTCAGTATCCACACCTCCCCTCCCTGAAGCCTGTGCAGCCTGCCACTGCCAGGGTCCCGTGATCCAGGGACAACTTCCCCAGGAGAACACATGGTGCCTCTCAGGTTGTTGAACGTCACACCAGCCTCTGCCACTGCAGGCTCACCCTGCATTCTGTACCCCTCCCTCCCCCTGGCCTGAGTGAACCAGAGCCTCCTAATCCGCTGCTCCTTTAACCCACTCCTGTCTGAGTGAAGAACAGACACCAGAGGGCGACCTACATGCAGAGGCGGGGCCAAATCCAAAGCTGAACCCCAGGAGCTTGCAAAGAAGGAAGAGAAAGGGAAACCTCTCCCAGCAGCCTCAGGAGCAGCGGATTAAATCTCTACAATCAACGTGATGTACCCTGCATCTGTGGAATACCTGAATAGACGATGAATCATCCCAAAATTGAGGCGGTAGACTTTGGGAGCAACTGTAGGCTTGGGGTTTGCTGTATGCAACTGACTAGTTTCTGATTTTTATGTCTATCTTAGTATAGTTTTTAGCACTTCTTATCATTGATGGATTTGTTTATTGGTTTTGTTGCTCTCTTCTTTTTTTTATTACTTTTTTTTACATTCCTGAATATTCTAATGAATTCTAACAAGGTAAATTTTCATTACTCAGTTTCAGTACTATTTTTACCAGTAAAATGGGGAAAATGCAGTTAAATATTTAGTGATAGTTATAACCATCATATAGTTATATCACACAAAATAGACTTCAAGGGACTTTCCTGGAGGTCCAGTGGTTAAGACTTCGCTTTCCAGTGCAAGGGGTGCAGGTTCAATCCCTGGTCGGGGAGCTAAGATCCCATATGCCTCGTGGCCAAGACATAAAACAGAAGCAATATTGTCACAAATTCAATAAGGACTTTAAAAATGGACCACATTAAAAAAAATCTTTAAAAGAAAAAAACAGACTTCAAAATAACACTGTTACAAGAGACGAAGAAGGACACTACATAATGATCAAGGGATCAATCCAAGAAGAAGATATAACAATTGTAAATATTTATGCACCCAATATAGGAGCACCTCAATACATAAGACAAATGATAACAACCATAAAAGGGGAAATCGACAGTAACACAATCATAGTAGGGGACTGTAACACCCCACTTTCACCAATGGACAGATCATCCAAAATGAAAATAAATATGGAAACACAAGCTTTAAATGACACATTAAACAAGATGGACTTAATTGATATTTATAGGACATTCCATCCAAAAACAGCAGATTACACTTTCTTCTCAAGTGCCATGAACATTCTTCAGGATAGATCATATCTTGGGTCACAAATCAAGCCATGGTAAATTTAAGAAAATTGAAATCATATCTTTTGAAAGATATGATTGAAAAGTATCTTTTCTGACCACAACGCTATGAGACTAGATATCAATTACAGGAAAAAAACTGTAAAAAATACAAACACATGGAGGCTAAACAATACGCTACTAAATAACCAAGAGATCACTGAAGAAATCAAAGAGGATATAAAAAGATACCTAGAAACAAATGTCAATGAAAACACGACGACCCAAAACCTACGGGATGCAGCAAAAGCAGCTCTAAGAGCGAAGTTTATAGCAATACAATCCTACCTCAAGAAACAAGAAAAATCTCAAATAAACAACCTAAGTTTACATCTGAAGCAATTAGAGAAAGAAGAAGAACAACAAGAAAAAACCCCAAACTTAGCAGAAGGAAGGAAATCATAAAGATCAGATCAGAAATAAATGAAAAAGAAACGAAGGAAACGATTGCAAAGATCAATAAAACTAAAAGGTGGTTCTTTGAGAAGATAAACAAAATTGATAAACCGTTAGACAGACTCACCAAGAAAACAAGGGAGAAGACTCAAATCAACAGAATTAGAGATGAAAAAGGAGAAGTAACAACTGACACTGCAGAAATACAAAGGATCATGAGAGATTATTACAAGCAACTACATGCCAATAAAATGGACAACCTGGAAGAAATGGACAAATGCTTAGAAAAGCACAACCTTCCAAGACTGAACCAGGAAGAAATAGAAAATTTAAACAGGGCAATCACAAGCACTGAAATTGAAACTGTGATGAAAAATCTTCCAACAAACAAAAGCCCAGGACCAGATGACTTCACAGGCAAATTCTATCAAACATATAGAGAAGAACTAAATCTTATCCTTCCCAAATTCTTCCAAAATATATCAGAGAGGGAGGAACACTCCCAAACTCATTCTACGAGGCCACCATCACCCTAATACCAAAACCAGACAAAGATGTCACAAAGAAAGAAAACTATAGACCAATATCACTGATGAACATAGATGCAAAAATCCTCAATAAAATAGTAGAAAACAGAATCCAACAGCACATTAAAAGGATCATACACCATGATTAAGTGGAAGTGGAGTTTATTCCAGGAATACAAGGATTCTTCAGTATACACAAATCAATCAATGTGATAAACCATATTAACAAATTGAAGGATAAAAACCATATGATATCTCAATAGGTGCAGAAAAAGCTTCTGACAAAATTCAACACCCATTTATGATAAAAAAAAAAACCCTCCTGAAAGTAGGCATAGAGGGAACTGACCTCAACATAATAAAGGCCATATATGACAAACCCACAGCCAACATGGTTCTCAATGGTGAAAAACTGAAACCATTTCTACTAAGATCAGGAACAAGACAAGGTTGCCCACTCTCACCACTATTATTCAACAGAGTTGTGGAATTTTTAGCCACAGCAATCAGAGAAGAAAAAGAAATAAAAGGAATACAAATTAGAAAAGAAGAAGTAAAACTGTCACTGATTGCAGATGACATGATACTATACATAGAGAATCCTAAAGACACTACCAGAAAACTACTAGAGCTTATCAATGAATTTGGTAAAGTAGCAGGATACAAAATTAATGCACAGAAATCTCTCTTTTTTTGGGGGTGGGGTACGCGGTCCTCTCACTGTTGTGGCCTCTCCCGTTGCGGAACACAGCCTCCGGACACACAGGCTCAGCGGCCATGGCTCACGGGCCCAGCCACTCTGCGGCATGTGGGATCTTCCCGGACCAGGGCATGAACCGTGTCCCTTGCATCGGCAGGCAGACTCTCAACCACTGCGCCACCAGGGAAGCCCAGAAATCTCTTGCATACACTAATGATGAAAAACCTGAAAGAGGAAATTAAGGAAACACTCCCACTTACCACTGCAACAAAAAGAATAAAATACCTAGGAATAAACCTGCCTACGGAGGCAAAAGACCTGTATGCAGAAAACTATAAGACACTGATGAAAGAAATTAAAGATGATAGAAACAGATGGAGAGATATACCATGTTCTTGGATTGGAAGAATCAACATTGTGAAAATGACTATACTACCCAAAGCAATCTACAGATTCAATGCAATCCCTATCAAACTATCAATGGCATTTTTCACAGAACTAGAACAAAAAACTGCACAATTTGTATGGAAACACAAAAGACCCCGAATAGCCAAAGCAATCTTGAGAGAGAAGAACAGAGCTGGAAGAATAAGGCTCCCTGACTTCAGTCTATATTACAAAGCTACAGTTATCAAGGCAGTATGGTACTGGCACAAAAACAGAAATATAGATCAATGGAACAGGATAGAAAGCCCAGAGATAAACCCATGCACATATGGTCACCATATCTTTGATAAAGGAGGCAAGAATACACAGTGGAGAAAATACAGCCTCTTCAATAAATGCTGCTGTGAAAAGTGGACAGCTACATGTAAATCTAACACATATATATGGAATCTAAAAAAAAAAAAAAATTGGTCATGAAGAACCTAGGGGTAAGATGGGAATAAAGATGCACACCTACTAGAGAATGGACTTGAGGATACGGGGAGGAGGAAGGGTAAGCTGGGACAAAGTGAGAGAGTATAGACATATATATACTACCAAACGTATAGACATATATATACTACCAAACGTAAAATAGATAGCTAGTGGGAAACAGCCGCATAGCACAGGGAGATCAGCTCGGTGCTTTGTGACCACCTAGAGGGGTTGGATAGGGAGGATGGGAGGGAGACACAAGAGGGAGGGGATATGGGGATACATGTATACATATAGCTGATTCCCTTCGTTATAAAGTAGAAACTAACACACCATTGTAAAGCAATTATACTCCATTAAAGATGTTAAAAAATTTTACAAACATATGAGAAAAAAAAAAACCCAATCGAAAACTGGACATAGACCTAAATAGATATTTTTCCAAAGAGGAAATACTTATGGCCAATAAGCATATAAAAAGCTGCTCAACATCACTAATTATTAGAGAAATGGAAATCGAAACTACAGTGAGGTACCACCTCACACCGTCAGAATGGCCATCCTCAAAATCTCTACAGGGGCTTCCCTGGTGGTGCAGTGGTTGAGAGTCCGCCAGCCGATGCAGAGGACACGGGTTTGTGCCCCGGTCAGGGAGGATCCTGCATGCTGCGGAGCGGCTGGGCCCGTGGGCCATGGCTGCTGGGCCTGCGCGTTCGGAGACTGTGCTCCGCGGCGGGAGAGGCCACAGCAGTGAGAGGCTTGCGTACCGCAAAAAAAAAAAAAAAAAAAAAAAAAAACTATAAAAAAAAAAAAATCTCTACAAATAACAAATTCTGGAGAGGTTGTGGAGAGTAGTGAACCCTCCTACACTGCTGGTGGGAATGTAAATTGGTACAGCCAGTATGGAAAACAGTATGGAAGCTCCTCAGAAAATTAAAAATAGAATTACCATATGATCCAGCAGTCTCACTCCTGGGCATATAGCTAGACAAAACTCTAATCCAAAAAGATACATGCACTCCTATGTGCATAGCAGCACTATTCACAATAGCCAAGACATGGAAACGACCTAAGTGTCCATCAACAGATGAATGGATAAAGAAGATGTGGCACATATATACAATGGAATACTACTGAGCCATATAAAAAGAACAAAATAATGCCATTTACAGCAACATGGATGCAATTAGAGATTGTCATATTGAGTGAAATAAGACAGAAAGAGAAAGACAAATACCATATAATATCACTTATATGTGGAATCTAAAATATGACACAAATGAACGTATCTACAAAACAGAAACAGACTCATGGACATAGAGAACAGACTTGTGGTTGCCAAGTGGGAAGGGGTTGGGTGAGGGATGGAGTGGGAGGTTGGGGTGAGCAGATGCAAGCTTTTATATATAGAATGGACAAACAACAAGGTCGTGCTGTATAGCACAGAGAACTATATTCAGTATCCTATGATAAACCATAATGGAAAAGAATATTAAAAAAAAGAAGGTATGTATATATGTATATATATATATATATATATATATATATAATGGAATCACTTTGCTGTACAGCAGAAATTAACACATTGTAAATCAACTATCCTTCAATTTAAAAAAATCAAAAAAAGATGAGTATTTTTGACAAGACAAGGGATTTCTCTGGTGAGGGGGCAAGTGGGGAGGTGCTGCTGGGAGAACAGGCCCTGAAGATCTGTACCAGAGATGCCGTTTCTATTTTTCATGCCTTTATTGATCCCCTTCCTCTTGAGCCTATAAATATAATTCAGTCTCATCCTTCCCGAAAAATAGCCTCCCTTCCTTCTGGCCGTGGCCTGTCTCCTACTCTTCTCATCCAAGAGTGCAATCTGGTTCCTTGTTAGCAACTTCATGATCTAGCCAAACTCACTGACACCGTCCAAATACGATGGACACTTTCCAATATTGAAATCACTTAACTTCTCTATGATAAAAAATGTTTATAGCTACCAATATCTGACTTTCATTGAGCACTTGACATTCTTTGAGTATTTGTCTTCCATTGAGTATTTAACATTCAGTGACCATCCTCTCGGCCACTTGGAACTACTTACTGATCGGTTGCCCCTTCTTTTTTATAAACAATATACTTCCTTAATATTGCCTAAATCCACTTCCTCTCCATCCCCAATGCCAAGGCCTTGGCTTGAACCAGCTTTCCCTCCCAAACATCCTGGAAGGTTATTTCTATAACAAATTTGACTGAGGTACTTTCCTGATAAAAAGCCATCTCTCATGGTTCCACGCAGCCTGTAGTCACAAACCTAGCATGCACGCCAATATGCAAATATTTATTTATAAATTATATCCGTGTACCACCGTACTAATATATTGCTTATATTTACATATCATAAATCAGATATGGAAAAAGAAATTCCCAAAGAAATGGCATTTACAAATTAAATAGACGTTCTAATTTCTTTCCCTACACTGTAGTGGAGGTTGTATGCGCTTTGCTCAGAAACCACAGACCCACAGTGGCTAAGTCCAAATACATATGGCTGACTTTCAAGGATTCTCATGATCTGGCCCCTGCCTATCTCTTCTCTCTTCTCCCTCTGCTTCCTTTCCTCTCTTGCTCCTAATGCTTTGGTCCTATTGGAAGGATTTGAACTTAAAGCTCCCCAAGTCTGTCTGCTTTCTATTTGTTGCCCTCTTTGTTTAGAAGGCTGTCCCCTGCCTTGGCTCCCGAAGCCCCAAGCCCCTCTGTCTTATTTATTCCTAAAAGCTCTCATCCGGCACTCCTTCCTCTAGGAAGCTGTTTTTTGGTTACTTCTGCCTCACACCCCACCTACACCCCATGCACATCTTTTCTTTTGCAGTAAAACACAGTGTTTACTTCTCTGCCTCTTTCATTAAGCTGTGAGCTCTGTAACAAACTGTCTAGCTCACTTAGGAGTCCAGAGTGACTGATAAACAATAACAATGACAATAATAACAGCTAATACTTATTTTTTATTTTTTAATTTTTTTGCGGTACGCGGGCCTCTCCCGCTGTGGAGCAACAGGCTCCGGACGCGCAGGCTCAGCGGCCATGGCTCACGGGCCCAGCCGCTCCGCGGCATGTAGGATATTCCTGGACCGGGTCACGAACATGTGTCCCCTGCATTGGCAGGCGGACTCTCAACCACTGCGCCACCAGGGAAGCCCAACAGCTAATACTTCTATAGTGTTAATATATGCCAACTACTGAGTCAAGTTTGTTGTAGACATATTTGCTTTATTTAATCTTATGATATGGGTATAATTATCTCTATTGTGCAAATTAGGACACTTGGGCACAGAGAGGCTAAGTAATCTCCCGAGGTCATTTATGTAGTATGCAAAGTTCAGAAAGTACTGAACTAAACTGAACTGCATCCTTTCCATCCACCTGTGATGAAAGAAGTAGAGTCACCCAGGCCCAGGAGAGGGTGTATAGTGTGGGCTGCCCCAGCCTGAGCCTGCGCTGCCCCCTGCTGGCCAGCTCTGCCCTCTCTGCAGGCTTAACCAGCTCAGAAGTGCCCCCTGCCACCTGAGCTTGAGGGAGAGAGGGAGCCAGAAGGTCACGTGGAGAATATACAGGGATTTCCCCTGATCCACACACCTGAAGGCCATCTCCCTGACAGGGATGCTGAATGAAATCTCTCAGAGTTACAACTGGGAAAGTAAACTCTCTGCCACCAAATGCCATAGAATTTACCCCAAACCAATACAAATGTTTATTTTTTAAGGAAAAAATTAGGTAACTATTTGGATTATTCTTACATTAGGCTCTTCTTTAGGATAAAAAATTGAATGTTAACTTATATTAACAGATTGGTTCGCATATGGGTTGCCCCATGGAATGAGTGAAAAATGCAGATGCCCAGGCTCCACCTCAAGCCTGGTAAGCCAGAAGCACCAGTGCTTTACTATTTCTCCTCATGTCACATTTTTCCAAACCCCCAAATCTCTAAGACCATTTAACATCCCACTTTTCCAGTTTAAGCAAAGGCAATGCCTTTCTGTTTGTGCTTCAGTAGAAAAGGATGCTAGTTTTTCAACTCTGTAAATTGCAGGTAATTGATAAGTGATGAAAAGAAAATTCTTGCCTGTAGATACACAAATTCTACCCTGTCTGATAGAGGTTCAATTGATTTTCCTTTCCCTCTTTGGAAGAAATCAGTTTTGCCTCCTTTGTACATTGATTTCCTTATTCCTGATTTATGATGAGTCTATCTTTAGGTTTTCTCTGAACCTGCTGTAACATTTGCCTGATTCCCTCACTGATTATTGAGTTAAATAAAATCTTTAGCATGTGTTCATTTTATATCTGAATGACAGTTGTCATTTTACCTTTTTTTGGAAAATTATCTTTAATACACAAATGGCAAGTATTTTCCTTTTCCCTCCTCTTCATTCATCTGCTACTTGTGCTCTTTGCTTCAGTTGAAAACTCAAAGGGTTTCCTCAGAAAAGAGCCGCTGCTCTTATAACCTTCTACCATCTGCATAACGTCTAACCAAGCATTCCTGGAATAATAGTGGAATGACCAAAAGATGTTACATTTTTCAGGGCAAAAGTGAGGTCAGGGCATTGGTTCCTAACCTCCTACAAAAACTAAAATAAAAGGACATAAACTTTAAATTAAATAAAAACACCATATTTTCATTGGTCTCTAACTCTGAAATATCTTATTTACTTATTTCCTCCTTACCTGTGTTGTTGATGGATTTATTAAAAATTACACACATTAGGATTGTTTTACTTTTAATGCATTTTATGCCATCTTGTACCTTATTCAAGATGTTACGGAAAATATAAGGTCCCTGTCATCTTCCTGAGTACACAGATTCATCTAAGAACTAATGTTATTCACTCAACAATTACTTATTAAGCAGCAACTGTGTGCCATGTATAATGGCAAAGACATCGTCCCAGGGGGCTGATAGACTAGAGAGAGGAAGAGACAACACAAACAAATGTATAATTTCAAAGTTTGAGACCCACAGATGAAATGCATGTTTTCCATTCTTCCCCTCACTCTCACAGCTTTATGCCCAAATTTTTAGTTGGGTACCTTTGCAGTTACCTATGGTCATGTGACTATCTTCTGGCCAACAAGATGTGAGCAGAAGTGATGTCTCCAACTTGTTGGTCTCACTCTTAAAGAAATGAGGAGAGCCCTTACCAATCCCTAATTTTCTTCCCTTCCTATGGGCTGAAATGTCAACACAGTGTTGACATTTTGGACTTTGTAGATGAGGGCAGCATCTGAAGAGTGACAGAACAACAACATAGAAGGAGCCTGGACTTCCAAGAACTTCAGAGAGCGGAGCCACCAAATGGGCTTGGACTTTTCCAAGAGAGAAATAACTTTCTATTGTGCTTAAGATACTGTTGTGTTGGGTCACTGGCTCATCCAGCCCATCTTATAACCTAACTCTGACAAGCCTCAAAGGAACAGGGGATACTCTGAATATGGAAGTTAACAGAACATTCCTATGTGGGGCTCAGGAGCGAGCATTCTCCAAATGAGGGAGCATCAAGGGAAGTGAGATCTTCAGGGAAGAGGCAGGTCAGGCCATGAGGCACAAGATGAAACCACAAAGACTGATGAGCATATCAGCATGTTTCTCCTGGCGTCAAAAGCATGTCAGAGGCAGCTTGAAGTGACTCCCACTGGCCAAATTTAGGAAATTTTAAGTATCAAAAAAATTAATAGATTATAACACATTATTAGGGAAAAATTAATATCTATCAAGTTAATATAATAGTCTGACTCCGTTTTCGACATCTGACTGCTGACATCTTTCAAGCCCCATCACTCCCCTTCCCCTTCTGTCCCACGTCTGCGCAAGCTGATAAGAAAGCCCAGGTACGCCCTTGACAATGGCAGGAAGTTCACACCATGCAAGTTCTAGCCCACACATAAGAACCTTCACCCCAGTCCTATTCCCAAATTACAATAAAACCCCAAAGCTAGTCACCTCTTCCTGCTTTCTCAAGCCATTTTCAAACCAACCTGGGAAACTGTTCTGCTCTCACCAGAAAGCCTCATTATGTGAGCAACAAACATACCCCATTGGTGCATTTTTGACATCATCAGTCTTGACATTGGAACCAAATTGGGGGTCGGGTGTACAAACTGCTTCTGCAGGATGATCACAAAAGATGGAAGGGAAAGTTCTTCATTATAGAAGAATGCCAATAAATCAATAAATATAGAAAGATTGATAGAGTTAGAAACTACACCTCTGCAACCACCATTGTAATAATTCATTCAGGCAAGAAAGGTTAAGAAGGAACATACAGTCTCAAAGTTATTAACTACAAATGGGAGGGGTTTCCTTTAAAATGGAGAAGCTGATGGACACCACCTTATCCAAGTGATCAAATGTAACATCACCAATAATGGGACAAACTGACATCTGTGCCTCCTGATAGAACATACAAAGAAGGATATAACATCACCTATTTTAATATTCCTGCCAAAAGTATTAAACTAGAATTTAATCATAAGGAAATGATCAGACAAATTCAAATTGAGTAAGTAAGTATTCAGTGGGGAGAGTCATGTGTCTGGAACTTACACTCCAATGTTTCATCAAAAAAAGTTTATATCACTTTGTTATAAAGCAGAAACTAACACACCATTGTAAAGCAATTATACCCCAATAAAGATGTTAAAAAAAAAAAAAAAGAATAAAATAAACTTGGATTTGAAAAGAAAAAGTTTATAGCTATATAGAGAAAGATAGAACAAATGTGGCAAAATACAATGTTTATCAAGGTAAAGATACAAAATAAAGCAAATGAAACAAAAAGGTAAGCTGGTATAAGGGTTTGTTTACTCAAAAAGAAGGTTCCAGAGGCCCAGAGGGAAGGTCTGAGAGAGAAAGGACCATCCTGTGTCTGCTTGTTCACAGAACTCTTCTCTAGCCATAGTTGTTCTGGGTTCAGAACAGGGTTTTGTGCAAATAAATATTTGTAGAAGGTCCCAGGATTTGGCCCCACCTTCTCCACTCTGGGAAGAAAGCTGTTGGAGCTCACAGGAGTGCTTCTGTGGGATGGGGGTTGGTGTCTGAGCAGACAGGCCTGGTGACCCCACCCACCTGGGTTTCCTCCTATCTCACTCCTCACTTCTTAATCCTCTTGCTTTTTAGCTCTAAATGTTAGTTTTCCCTGGGCCTCTATCCTAACTCCGTCTCTCCTTAAAAGAATAACATAGCTGTTGAGGATATGACAAAAACTAGTTAGACCCTACTAGGCCCAAGATTGCAGAAGATTCAACTTCCAGTAGACCTTGAGCCTCATTATATGCTTATTATAATATGTTAGCATATGCTAAATGACACACTCACAGGTGCCATGACAGTCCTCAGACCAGCCATAAAAGGCCAAAAAGTGGGCAGCGGCCCAATTCCTGGAAATCCCCACCTCTTCCCCACAAATTGTTCAAATAATCCTCCCACTCGTTAGCCTATGAAATTACCCAGCCCATAAAAACTAACCGCCCCATATTTCAGGGCTGCTCTCTCCTTCTGAGATGGACTACATTCTGCCTATAGAATAAACCTGCTTTCACTTTACCATGGCTTGCTCTTGAATTCTTTCCGGCACTAAGCCAAGGATCCTTACTTGGTGGCCTGTCCCAGGAACTCGCCTGAGACCTGGGACATGACCATCCTCTCCCATTTTCCTGCAACATCTTTATACAAAGGATGAGGAAGAAGGTAATCTTCTCTCCCTCCCTACTTTTGCTTTGATTATAAATATGTAGCCCACTTAGTTCTCGAGGCAGAGCCCTCTTGCCTGCTCGCCTGTATCCTTCACAAGCATCCTATATTAACAAATCTACATCTTACCTACCGCTTTGCCTCTCGCTGAATTCCTCCTGTGCCGAGACATAAAGAACCTGAGCTTCATTAAGTCACGGGACGAAGTCGTGTGATTTCAACACATCCAAAACGGAACTCTCCAAGTTTCCCCAAACCTGGTTCTCTCCAGTCTTCTCATCTCAGTAAATGGTACCTCCATCCACCCATCCTTTAAGTTATTCCTCCAAACTTCAACCCAGATCTGTCCACTTCTCACCATCAACTCAGCCACCATCACCCCTCACCTGGATTTCTTCAGTAGCTTCCTAACTCATCTCTTGACTGTGCTCTCAGGCCCAAGTAGTCCATCTTCCTCACAGAAGCCAGAGTAATCTTTATTTTTTAAAAACGTAAATCAGAGCAAGCTACTCAGTGTTTCAAAACACTTCAATATTTCCCTGTTGCTCTTTGAAAATGAAGATTCTTCACCATGAAGACCCTACACCATCTCCTGCTCCACTTCTCAGCCTCATCTCATGCCCCCTCACTCTGCTCGCAGTGACATTCTCTTTTTTTTTCATTTAAAAACTTTTGGAGCATAGTTGATTGCAGTGACCTTCTTGTACAGCTCTCTGCGTAAGTCAGGGTTTCTCTCTTTCTGGAACATTCTCTCAGCTCTCCTCAAGGCTGCCTCCTTCTCTTCTAGGACTCAACTCAAATGTCCCCTTCCCAGATCTATATAAAGAAACCTGCTTCGTCAAAATTTAGACGTCAAATTGTCTTCTCTGTTTCTTGCCAGTTCTCCTTTTCCACACACAGTAGAATGGACGCACGGTACAAGGAGAGCTCATTGCTGGATCTCCCGCGCCTGCTAGGCTAGGGGCTCACACATATTCGTTGAAAGAATTCATTAATAGACGGCAATTTTGTATGCTTTTAAATATCCTTCCTTGGCAAAAGAAAAGGCTGCCAATTCTGTGTGGTTCATCATTTTTTAAAAAAACATTTATGAATCCAGGACTCTTGGATGAACTGGCCTCAAGTCCCCCAAACATAGTTGTTGTAAGGATAGCAGGAGAGGGAGGAAGAGACGGACAGTGGCTGGGGGGCCGGCTGGGTGGCTGTGGACGGATGGGTGAGAGAGCGGATGGGTGAACACTCTGGGGAAGCATACCCAAGGTGCTAAGTTGAGAGCACAGTTCCCTAGGCAGCCCATCTTTTTTTTTTTTTGCAGTATGCAGGCCTCTCACTGTTGTGGCCTCTCCCGTTGCGGAACACAGGCTCCGGACGCGCAGGCTCAGCGGCCATGGCTCACGGGCCTAGCAGCTCCGCGTCATGTGGGATCTTCCCGGACCGGGGCACGAACCCGTGTCCCCTGCATCGGCAGGCGGACTCTCAACCACTGCGCCACCAGGGAAGCCCAGGCAGCCCATCTTGAGGGGTCGCGAAGCGGATACTTCAGGGCCGACGGGGCACGGCGGGAGGGCGGGAGTCCCCTCCTCTGTGTGTGAAGCAGCAAGCCCCTCCAGGCTCGCACCCCATCCAGGCGCACGCGCGCCCAGACCCCGGGCCGCGCTCAGCAGCGTCCCCTGCCGGCGCGCGCGCTCAAGTGAACGCTCTCCTGGCCCGCAGCAGGGTTAGTGCGCGTGCGCGCAGGTGAGCTCCCGTCCCGCCCCGCCCTGCCCCGCCCCCGGGCTTGGCCACCTGCCGGGGAAACTTGTGGATTGTTGCCCTCGGGTCGCTCAGGGGCGGGGACACGGAACAGAGCCATGGAACAACAGACGTCGGGGAATCGCGAGTCCCGGGCCCGGCCGAGAGAGCGGGACCCAGACCGGCACCCCCGCCCGGACCGAGAACGCCACCCCGAGAGACAGCGGGACAGAGCCGGGGACCGGCGCAGGGAGAGAAACGGGGGCGGGCGGAGGGACGAGGACCGGGATAGGGGGAGGGACCGGGAACCCCGCCAGGACAGACACAGGGCCGGGGACCATCGTGGCGGTGAACAAAGAGTTTGGGAACAATCCCGCCAGAGTCGGACGCGGGACGGACCCCGGCGGCCGACCTGGGACGCGGCCCCGCCCCTCTGGCCCGCGCCTTGGGAAGCCGCGGAGCCACCGCCCCTGCGGAAGGAGGGCCTCGGACGCCGAGGACCAGAAAGGTGAGGTGGGGCAGCGAGGGCCCTCTACCTCGCCCCGGAGGAAGCCTGGGTCTGAGGCCATTCTGCGCGGTTCTGCTGTCCCGGCTACTTGTCCTGGGAAGCTGGTTTAAAGGAAGTGCCATTCTTCCCTTTTGAGCTCTTAGAGGTGACCTGGGAGGGAAGGAAGACCTTACAGTGCCCCACACACACACAAACACACTCCTTGACCTGAACCTGATGAACAACGCAGAGACC
>NW_020185335.1:1769177-1809525 GCF_003031525.2 Neophocaena asiaeorientalis asiaeorientalis | reverse complement strand
CAGAGACCTACCCCCCACCTCCCTCCACCCTTCACCCCCCTGCCCCCCACTTCCCCTTTAGCAGTGGAAGGACCGGGGACCAGGTAAAGAGGAAGAGAGGACTTCAGGACTAGAAAGGGAAGGGGTGGGAAGGAGATTGGGTGGGTTGGGTTAATCTGAGGCCCCTCTCTGACCCCCACCCATGTGGTCACAGGACTGCCCCTTGGGGCTTCAGACCCTTGTCCTGTGCTCCACAACCAGCCCTCCCCAAAGTCCCGTTCCCTGGAGGCCCGGGCCTAATAAAAGACCAATGAAAAGCTAATAGTTTAATGTGTAATCCCTTCCAGGGGTATATGCATTTCAAAACCAGACAGCTGGGAGAAGATACACTTTTAGCCAAAGAACTGAATGTACCTAAAACTCTGCACAAAAGGGCAGAGATTTTTTTTCCCCCTTTGTCAGTGAGGTCTTTCTGGGCAGCCTCATTCAAACCCCATGATTGTTTCAAACCCCACCCTCCTGAATGAACAAACTTTGCCATCACTACCTTGTAGAACAGAGTTCCCATAAGGCCTGTGGGGTGAGAGCAACGTGACGTGCTGGAAGACTGAGCTGGGAGAGGGTAAGGACGGAAGGAAAGAGAGGTGGTGGTCCTAGACCCCACTCCCCCTCTAGGGAAGTGGTCTCTTTTCCATTGCACATTCCATCCAACTCCACAAATATTACTGAATGCCCAGATTAGACGCCAGGCCAAGAAGGAGACAGGCAGGTACTGGAGTGATGACTGCCTTCTGGTTTTTGCCCTCGTCCCTAGGAGGAGTCCAGGCTCCTCTCTGCTATGGAACTTGGAGGCTTAAGCCCAGTCTCTCTTCTGGTTGTGTCCACACAGCGGGAAAGCTATTATCCTGAGTTTATGTTACATTATCTAGAACTAACTAGCCAAACTGTGACAAAGGGTGTGCCCAGTTACAGTCACAGGCACTGGCTACTGTCTCCCTGCCTAAAGCCACACTGCATTGCAACTGCCAGGCCTGGGAGAATCCAGAGCTTCATGTTTAGGTTTCCTTCTAAACTGGTGTCCTGGCCCCCCTGTCCCCACCCCCGCCAAGCCCCAAAGCTAGTGAAGGGAATACTTTTGCTTCTTCTGCTCACAGTTGGTGGTTTAAAACCAAGAGCAATTTATTTCTGTCTCTCCTCCACATAATAAGCATGTATTTAATGGATGGGAGGTAGGGCCAGAAACTACAGAGATCTACTCACAGTGTCCACAGGACACTGACAAGTAAACAGACCAATTTGCAGCACCTGTGAAACGTGCCACTCCAGCGGGGGGACAGACACAAAGAGAACAGAACTGGGGCCCTGACCGGGCTCTGGAATGTTTTCTGGAGGAGATAGCCTCAAAGCTGAGTTCTGGAGAAGGAGCAAGAGGCTGTCTCAAGCAGAGAAGTCGTTTCCACGGTGACCTGGAGGCATGGGAATGCAGGTCATGTTTTGGGGCGGGGAGAGGGGCAGTTCACTATGGCTGGGTCTGTGAACATGAGGTTGTGAGTGGAGAGAGATGAGCACGGGCCCTCCCTTGCTGTGCTTAAAGTTTGGACTTTATGGATTTCAAATGCAAAAAATACATGGTGAGATCTATGTTCTAGAAGGATCCCTGGAGCCCAGCTAGTAGAATGCAGCCCCCACCGTTCACCACTGAATCTTGGACAAAGCCCAGGATGTGCTGGATAAAGTGATTGGGAAGGGTGTGTGTGGGGGGGGGGGCAGTGAGGAGAAGGAACAGAATATTCCAGGGCTGGCAGAGGAATAGGGAGAGATGTGAAGATGTCCAAAGTTGTCTGTACCACCCATAGTCTAGAGAATGATTGTGGATTCAACTCTTTCCAAAGTAACAAGGGAAGGAAGAGAATGCCAGCCTGGGCATCAGTCTTGTGAATGCAAACTAGTTTTGAAGAGGGCCTAGTCCTCACTGAACTGAAAAGCTCCCCCAGGTGGCTCCCAGCTACCTGTTAGATATCCCCTGCAGGCCAAGCCAGCATGGGAGGCGGGGCTCAGAATTACTGAGATAAGTGACGTGCTTAATTAGCAGAACTGGGCCAAGTGTTTGCAGGCCTTGTATAGCCAATAAACCAGAAAATCCTCTGGAATATGAAATCTGTGGCAGATTTTCTGTTCTGTGCATTCTTTAATGTCTGAGCCCAGCGTGAGGTGTCCAGAGTTCTAATGCTGAACAAGCTATTGAATTTGAAGCCCGCTAATGGCCACACATGTGTTTGATTATAGTGAGCCCACTTCAGGGAGATATCCGCTTTCGACCCCCAGGCCTGGAGTACAGGAAGTGGAATATTACCAGTCAGAGGCTGAAGGGCTCCTGGAATGCCACAAGTGCAGATACCTGTGCACCGCGAGAGGTGAGCCATTTTGAAGGCAGTTTGACCAATTACTTACCGTTGCTGGTGGTTCTGGACGGGGTCCGAGATGATGGAGCAAAAATTCAAGCCGACTTCCCTTTTGGTTTCCTCGTATTTTCGTTTTCATACCTGCGTGAAGTTCACACTTTCTAAAGAAGGGTAGGAACATCTGAAAGGGGCGGCTAGGTTTCCCGTGTTTCTCCTCGGATGGGCCCGGATGTGGTGAGGCAGTCGTGCCTGCAGTTTTCAGAGCCAGCTCTGAGTTGCCGGCTGTCAGAGGGGGACCCCTCTGGCAAGGCAGGCCGAGTTAAAGAGAGATCACCGGAGATGGCAGCCAGGTTGAGCTCATGCCACAGGACAGGAGATCTGATGCCTAAACCTGCCATTATGGCTTTTAAATGTCGTTGACTGAGACCCACAGTAAGAAATAGGTTTCACATTAACAACAAGTTCACATGTGCACGCATGTGCACACACGCGTCATGAAACAACACGCCATCACCTACGAAGGGCAGTAACTTCTATTTCATTGAAAACAAACAAAAACAAAAAACCACACTTATTAGAATCCACAGTATGAAGAACACTTAAATAATATCATGTGTCAGCTCCAAGTGTGGTTTCCCAGAGTTCCCATCCTAGCACCAGGCCTGGCCTTGCCAACAATGAAGAAAATCTGGTTTGTCAGGGTGAAGAAAATCTTACCCTTATGGCTCACATGATTGGGTAAGAAATTTTCCTCAGCTACCTATGACTAAGAGGGGAAAACTTCTTGGCCTAAGGGGGAGAAATCATGGAACTTATACCTGAAGATGTCTCTTTTTTATGTATTTATTTTTGGCTGCATTGGGTCTTCATTTCTGCGTGCGGGCTTTCTCTAGTTGCGGCGAGCGGGGGCTACTCTTCACTGTGGTGTGCGGGCTTCTCATTGCGGTAGCTTCTCTTGTTGTGGAGCACAGGCTTTAGGTGTGCAGGCTTCAGTAGTGGCACATGGGCTCAGTAGTTGTGGCTTGCGGGCTCTAGAATGCAAGCTCAGTAGTTGTGGCACACGGGCTTAGTTGCTCTGTGGCATGTGGGATCTTCCCGGACCAGGGCTCGAACCCGTGTCCCCTGCATTGGCAGGGGGATTCTTAACCACTGTGCCACCAGGGAAGCCCCTGAAGATGTCTCTTAGAGTGATTACAATGAGATAAATTATTATGGGATTATGTAGAACTTTCATGGAAGAGCTCTAGGCAATCCAGGTACAAGAATCCTCGCTCTAGTTTACGTATGTTGGCACACCCCGTTGCTTTTAATTCTCTCAATAACTCCTGAGGCTCAGAGAGGTACAGTAAGTTATATAAAGTCACACAGCAGTTAAGTGGAAGAGCTGGAATTGAAAGTTAGAGCCTGACTCTAAGGCCTGAAGTGGTTTACGTGCTTGACCTTCTTTTCTCGATGATATAAAGAATAGGAACAAGCCAGACGCTCTTTAACAGGTTTCTCTCTAGAGGTATTCTTCAGCGACTGATTTACCAAGAGGAGAGGGCAGAGCTTGAGGCCCCTGATTTAGCTCTGATTGCTTCTGGCTATTTGGTTGGGCCTAGATGTTGGGTTTCTGAGTCAAGATAGTGAAAGGATAGTTCAGCAGTCAGAAGCTAACAAATGAGGGCTTATAAAGATCTCTGGACACGCAGGGACCCATATAAATACACAATGCTGTGTTGTGTTGAGAGCAACAGCCATTAAACACTGGGAACTTGTCTCAAACAGGAAATTCACACCTGGGTAAAGGTCACCTGAAGATTTTCAGCCTCGTCTTAGAGTAGATCTTTTGTGATTTCTTTTCCTCATCAGTGAAATCATGTCCTCCTCCGGCAAACTGGCAAAAATGGGAGGCAGCTGTGGCTCTCTCTAACTTCCTAGGGAGACCCTGCAGTTTGGGCTGAGTCACCCTTAGGAAGTTCAGTGGAACACTGACAAAAATAGATAAGCCCCGAATTCACGGTTACGGGCAGGACTCCTCAGCTACTAAAATCTTTAAAGGCTGAGGATAAAGATCAGATAAACAGCAAGTACAGACGTCACATGTGCATATCAGATCACTAGGAATCCTGTCATATATAGGTTGTGTTATAGGTTTATTATTTGGAGGGACTGGTGAGGAATTACAAGTTCCCTGGGGAGAAGGTACATGGCCTGCTCCCCTCCTGGCTCCCTCCGATGATTTGCATTTGGAGCAGCTTCCCCTTTCCCTTTTGTCCTTTTCCTCTTTCTTTAGACCTTTGGTGCTCAAATCATGATGGAGAAGATTGTAAAAGGAGAGCTAGGCCAGTGTAACAAGGAAATTGTGAAGAAAAAAAAAAAAAGGGTGATGTTTGCATTCAGCTTCATGCAAGGGCTTGATGTTTCCCTTACTTGCAAACCATCCTTAAAAATTTAATTTCATTCTCTCTCCAAACGTTGTAATCTCTATAGTCAGTGGTGCTGTCTCTCACTCAGAGCCTGGAGGTTTAGGTTTTGAGATGGCTTCTCACTGCCAGTGGCATTGACTTGTGACCACACTGAAAAGGTTCAGAGGGCAGTGGTGGGGGTTTTGCCCCCCAACTTGCATTCTCCCTCCCCCTTTTATATGCTTATTTAATACCCTAACTCAGTGCTTATGGGACTGAGCCTATGTCAGCACGTACAACTCCCAGCTCAGAAGCACCCAGCTTTATATTATGCTGAGAGAAAGAAGTAACACACAGAAGAGTGCATTAACTGTATGATTCCATTTGCATGAAATTCGAGAAAGACAAACCTAGTTCCTAATGACAGAGAGCAGATCAGTGGTGGCCTGAGGAGGAAGGTGAGGGGTTGATCACAAGGGGTGACTAGGGAACTTTCTGGGGGGATGAAAACAGTCTATATCTTGATTATGATTACATGGCATACACAGTTGTCAAAACTTACTAAGCTGTTTGCTTAACGCGGGTCATTTTGTTGTGTATAAGTTATATAACAGTAAAGCTGACTTTAAGGAAAGTAGCCAGCTTTGGTGGAAGATCTGGGGCTCTTTCATTGTCCAAGATAAAGCAGCCAAGAGTCCTGAAAAACTCCAGCCCTGGAAAAATATCACAGCCCAGATGTGCTCTTTAGGGAAATGAAAAGAAAACAAAATTAAACTTTAAAACATACTTATTGAATTAAAGTCTAAGAACAGTAAAACCAATTATGTTTCTCTAATTCAGTAAGCCTTATAGGTTTAATTAACTTAACCTTTCCTATCCCTAATATATGTGAACGACGGTTAACATTGTGATGGATAACTTCCATGCTTTTTTTCTAACGTCATTATATTTTTTAAGCACTATAAGTTCCTTCAAATTTGGAGAAATTTCCTCTTTCAAACTGAAGATGGCCACAAAACATATCTAAAGAGGATATAACTATTTTTCAGTCTTCTTGGCAGGGAAGGGCTAGGGCAGAGAATGTTCTTGGCTTCCATAAAGGACACCTTTCTTTCTGCTCACTGGCCTGATTTCTGCCTGCATCGTCCTGCAGCCCACCTGGAGCAGGCTGCTTTGCTCTTTTGAGAGTTAACCCTTTGGAGTCCAAAGTACCTCTGACATCATTTCTGGAGACCACAGTTCCCTGCTACCATCTAATGCTAATCATGTAGCTTTGGCTGCTCAGGCCTTCCAGGGGGCAGAATAAAGAGCTGGCTGTGGTGTGAGCTGCCACGGGGAAGATAAGCCTCAAGGTGGAAGTCTCCAAGTGCAAAGTAGCATCTCTCAAAATGGTAACACGCCCTTCTTTTGCAGCCTGCTGCCAAATGCTGGAGGTTCTCCTGAACTTGCTGATCCTGGCCTGCAGCTCTGTGTCTTACAGTTCCACAGGGGGCTACACGGGCATCACCAGCCTGGGGGGCATTTACTACTACCAGTACGGAGGGGCTTACAGTGGTTTCGATGGTGCTGACGGGGAGAAAGCGCAGCAGCTGGACGTCCAGTTCTACCAGCTAAAGCTGCCCATGGTCACCGTGGCAATGGCCTGCAGCGGAGCCCTCATGGCCTTCTGCTGCCTCCTCATCGCCATGGGCGTCCTGCGGGTCCCGTGGCATTGCCCCCTGTGGCTGGTGATTGAAGGCTTGTTGGACGTGCTCATTGCTGGGGCATACATCCCAGCCTTGTACTTCTACTTCCACTACCTCTCGGCTGCCTACGCCTCTCCCGTGTGTAAGGAGAGGGAGGCGCTGTACCAGAGGAAAGGATACAGTGGCTTCAGCTGCAATTTCCATGGGGGAGACATAGGTGCTGGAATCTTTGCTGCCCTGGGCATCGGGGTCTTTGCCCTGGGGGCCGTGCTGGCCATAAGGGGTTACCGAAAGGTTAGGAAGCTGAAAGAGAAGCCTGCGGAAATGCTGGAGTTTTAGGCTTTTTAAAACGTTCCAGGGCTTCCCTGGTGGCGCAGTGGTTGAGAGTCCGCCTGCCAATGCAGGCGACGCGGGTTCGTGCCCCGGGTCCGGGAAGATCCCACATGCCGCGGAGCCATGGCCGCTGAGCCTGCGCGTCTGGAGCCTGTGCTCCGCAACGGGAGAGGCCACAACAGTGAGAGGCCCGCGTACTGCAAAAAAAAATAAAAAAGTTCCGAAAAACTTGAGTGATGGAAGTTACTCTGAACCACTGTCTTTCGTGGAATATTTTGTTGCAGAACTTGCCAACCCTTGGAAAGTAACAGACCAATTTTAGTTTGCTGGGCCTAGCTCCAGGGTACATAGAGCAGCACTGCCTGATGTAATAAACCCTGGTCCTGGAGCCCTCTGTTGGCGAGGGACCAACCATAATTACTTTAAAAAACAAAAACAAAACAACAACAAAAAACAACCGAAACTAGAGCCCAAGACCCACAAGGAAAAGGCATATGCTGCAGCAAAATGCACTTCTTGAGTGAATAAAGGGAGATAACCAAGTGAATTTGAAGAAACTTATCCTCAGAGTTCACGAAAAGACACACAGACATGAAAAAACATTTCAGCCTGAAGTTCTCTAAACACAGCGGTCTTAAGCAGATTAGCCTCGAATTTTTTCCTCACTGAACTCTAGGCCCTTCACTTCCTTAATGCTCTAGATGGCAGGGGATGGGGATGCCTGGGAAACTGCGGCTGTAAGATGTAAGCTGGAGGGAGATGTGGGCTGAGGAAAGAGGAATCAGATTAATTCACTGGGTTGCAAAGGAGGTATTCTAACAAGCCCCTTACAATGGGCTTGAAAGGTCAATAAGTGTTTTGTACCTCTTGTAAATGTACCATTGTACGACGCATTCAACCCGACATCTGGAATTCAGGATCCATCCAAAATTAAAGAAAGTAAAATCTTTCCCAGGATAAGTATGCTACTTTTGGCCAGACAACTTCATGGGTTCTTACTGCATGTTAAATTAGGACTTATGGCCCATTATAATATATTCTTGGTACAAGTGAATATGTTCTTTGCTTTATATGACTCCAATAAAAATCCAAAGAAAAATTTTAATTTGGAGGTGATGGTTCTCTTTACAATATGTTTATAATATTATTTTCTTGTCACATTTAAAAGATGAGTTCCATTTGGGTTTACAAAAGGAAATACATACTGTTGCTTGTATATGATTAGAAAACTTCTTGAAGAATATATGAGAATGTATTAACAGTATTTGCTTCTGGAGAGGAAATTAAAAAATTTTTTTCATTTTATGTAAGACTTGACTGCACATGTCTTAGTCTTATTTTAGAAAAATATGTTTTAATTTGATTTGCTTTCCTCAGTTTTTTCACATTTACAGTGAAAAGGCAGATAGTAGATGTTTAGTTAAGCAGAGTATTAAATGATCAGCCACAAAAGCAGCCTCACCCCAAAAGATGCTATTTTACAATAAAAGTCTCCTGTCTGTTTCAGTTTCCACTTCCCTCTACAGTTTATCCCTCCATAGGGATAAACCGCTAGCTCTAGTAGCCCACTCTTTTCTTTTCTCCTGATGTCTGTGAATCTTTCTGCACTAACAACATGCTTGGAAATACTTGAACCTGTTCGATGTTTTCAGCAAAGCCAGGTCAGGCCTGGCTGGTGCTCTGATAATATCCAGTGGCCATATTTCTTCATCATTGGCCCCAGCAACAGACCATTATTCCTCTTGATTGTTGCAGTCAGTGGAGTGGTTGACAAGATCTATCAATAGATATATTACATTTCAGCCTGGCAGATATGGGCTGCGTGGATTATGCCGCTGCTGTTTTGGCAGAATCTTGTCCCAGAAGGAAACATTCAGGTTGCCCACATCTTGTAGTAGCACGGTATCCCTGCTTCCCTTCAGGGGGTGAGAGATTAACTGCATGCAGAAGGAAAACCAAGGCAGAGAAAGGAGTTGGGTGGGGGAGATAGCCACTCCCTGTGAATTAGAATGATGTCTGGGTCAATTAATTTGCGCTGCTTGTAGGGAGAGAGTAGCCAGTAGCTTATGGTGCCTGGGAGGAGAGTGGGCAGTTCTGGTCTGATGTTATTTTCAGATTTAAATTAGAGGAATGTAGCTTCTCAACTGTCAGAGCCCGTAACTGCTGCGTTCCGTGGACCTCCTAGGAATTTGTGTGGGCCCAGCAGGAGATGGAATCAGCAAGCTCAGTAGCTGTTGCCTAAGTACATGAGACATACTGGTCTTTAGCTGCCCAGTTTATAAACGTTGTGGTACCCCCTTGTGTATCAGAGGGTTTTCCTGACTTCTGGGAAACCATGCTTTTCATAAATTTGTCCCTTTTCTTCTTCTTCTTCTTTTTTTAAAATATTTATTTATTTATTTTGGCTGCACCAGGTCTTAATTGCGGCATGCGGGATCTATCCCCAACCAGGGATTGAACGCCAGGCCCCCTGCATTGGGAGCGTGGAGTTTTCCCCACTGGACACCAAGGAAGTCCCTGTCCCTTTTCTTCTTAAATCTCTTATTAATCCCCTTTATTTTATTTTTTTTGGCCGCATTGGGTCTTCATTGCTGCACACGGGCTTTCTCTAGTTGCGGCGAGCGGGGGCTACTCTTCATTTCAGTGCCCAGGCTTCTCATTGTGATGGCTACTTTTGTTGCGGAGCACAAGCTCTAGGCGCCCGGGCTTCATTAGTTGCAGCATGTGGGCTTAGTAGTTGTGGCATGCGGGCTCAGTAGTTGTGGCATGCAGGCTCTAGAGCACAGGCTCAGTAGTTGTGGCTCACGGGCTTAGTTGCTCTGCGGCATGTGGGATCTTCCTGGACCAGGGATCAAACCCATGTCCCCTGCATTGGCACGTGGATTCTTGACCATTGCACCACCAGGGAAGTCCCCTCTCCTTCCATTTTATATATGTTACTGGGTAGTATCACCGTCCACTTGTATAACATTTTATAATTTTCCAGGTATTTTCACATACTTGCTTTCATTTGGGCCTCATCCCAGCCCTGTGGGATAAGACAGGGAGGCATTACCTTCATTTGTCAGATGAAGTGTCTGAGGCTTAGAGTCAGTGACTTGGGCACGGTCACAAGGCAGTAAAGAGTGGGGATGTGAGCCTGGCATTCCCACTCTACGTTCATATGCTTTTCTCTTAATTCTCATCTCTGACCCCTGAGAGAACAACAGGAGACCTTCGCCCAGGAAGATGCCTAACGAGAGGCTGGAGCCCCTGTCAGTGACAAATGAAAGGGTACTTTGGACAAGTCGACATTCATCTCCATTCACCTCTTGGCTTCCACTGCCTCATGGCATTTGTGGGTTCCTTAAACTTGTAAGAACCCCCCCCAAGTGAAGAGGCCAAGTATCCAGCAGTAGGATCCTGGCTGAATAGACTGGTCCACCCACACAGCGGGCTTAGAGGCCACGTAACAGAGCATGTGGACACTGTAGGAGCTGATCTGAAAACATCTCCAGGAAGAGTAAAGCACAATGCAGAGCAGTGTGTGTGGTGTCCTCCCTGTGACACAAGCAGGGAAAGGGGGGATGAAATTCAGATTTGAGTGCTTTTACTTGCATAAACGAACGCTGGAAAGTTATATCAGAAAATAATGAAAGTGGTTGGGGGTAGAGAACAGGGTGGGCAGGGACATGGGTGATTTTTCTCAGTTTATGCCCTTTTATGTCATTTTGATTTTTTTTAAACTTTAAAATAATTATAGATTCACAAAATGTTGCTAATATAGAACAGAGGTCCTGTGTATCCTTAACCTGGTTTTCCCCAGTGGTGACTATAGTACAAAATCACAACCAGGAAATTGACACTCTCCAGAACTTAGTTAGATTTTACCAGTATTACATGCACTCATGTCTGTGTGAGTGTAGGTCTGTGCGGTTTTATCACCTGTGTAGATTCGTGTGACCACTGCCACAATCAGCTACAGAACTGTTCCATCACTGGAACTTCCCTACGCTCCCCACTTACAGTCACACCCATCCCCCTCCCGCTCCCCCAATCCCACTCCTCCCTGACAACCACTAATCTGTTCTCATTTTGAGACTGTTATGTAAATGGAATCATACAGTATGTAACCTTTTGAGACTGGCTTTTTTCACTCATCATGAATCCCTTGAGATCCATCTGAGTTCTGAGTATCAGCTGCTCATACCTTTTCATTGCTGAGTAGAGTTTCCCCTGGGGATGGCTGTACCAGATTGTTGAACCATTCGCCCATTGGAGGGCATTAGGGTTTACTGTGGCATCTGTGTACATGTTTTTGTGTAGACCAAAGTTTTCATTTCCTTAGGATGAATGCTCAGGGGTACAGTTGCAAGGTCACATGGTAAATGTACGTATAGTTTTTAAAGTAACGGCCAAAAGTTTTTCCACAGTGGCATTTTGATTTTCAAACATGAGTATTAAAAAACAAAAACCAAGGATGTTAATGTTGAGTCTGACCATGTCCTCACAATCAGGTGGTATTTCTCTTGCCTGACCTAGAGAGCTTTCCTGGGTAAGTGACGTCAGTGTTAAATTCCCAATCTCTCTCCTCCTAGGTGTGATACAGATAGTGGAGGTGATATTGAATGGGATGGTTCTCATGTGTATCGTGGCCTCCTACTTTGTCCTTGCTGGATTCAGTGCCAGCTTTGCCAGCGGCGGTGGCTTTGGGAACGGCTATTACTCACCGTTTGAGGGCACTGAGCTGGAGCAGGTTCGGCAGCTGGACCAGCAGTACACGATCCTCCGGGCGCCCCTGATATACAGCGGCGTGGCTGTTTCTCTGGGGCTGGGTGTCCTCACCTTGGGTGTTTTACTCCAAGGAGCCAAGAGTCTAAACAAACTGCCGGGGAAGTGGCTCCTCTTTGAGGCCGCCTTCAGCCTCCTCGCGGCATTGGGCTACTGCGTAGGCATCGGCCTTTACCTCCACGCGGCCTTGCGGATCAATGCCACAGACACCTGCAGGACAAGAGAGAGGGTCTATGCCCGCAGGGGTCTCACCTGGATGAACTGCCAGCTGGCAGGCACTGATGGAGCAGCAGCCACCTTTGCTTGTCTTCTGGTGGTGATGTATGGTGCCAGCGTGGTGCTGGCCCTGCGGAGCTACCGAGAACAGAAGCACTACAAGGACAGCCAAGAACAGCACGGCAATTATAATGATGCACCAGAATACCTGTGGTCTGGGATACTCTGAGATCTACTACTGGAACCTAAAAGTCAACGCAGCTTCCTTATTTCTCTCAAACACCACATTACATAAATGTGGTTTTCATGTACTTGATTTTACAAATGTTCCCTTTGGCACCAATGCAAAGCTAGATGATCATCCCATTTTTCTATCAATGTCTTTGTTGGCTGAGAGCTAGAAAAAAAATACCTCCACCTTCGCTACAAATATCAACACTGGAAGTTTGCATATACGCTTATGGTTTGACTCTCTTACCAAATGGTAAGGTAATAATACTGAGTAGCCAGAGAAATTCTGAAAGATGAGAACAACACATCAGGGGTAGCAGGCCCAGTGTTACAGTGGAAATAGCTTGCCTGACCAAACTAAAGTCACTAAGAAAAACATGCCGTTTCCCCCTGTATTTGATCCCAGGGGAATGATTATAAAGCATTTGTGTGATTAGATTCCAAATGAGTAATTACATTCTGGCTCTCTCCTGGAAGAAAACTCTCCTGCCCATTCGACAGTATACCATGACTGTATGGGTCCCAGAGGTTGGATCCCTGAAACCTGAAGACAGGTAGGTGCTTTTAGCATGCATGTTCCTCCTTGGGATTCCTGGGATAGGGCTCAGATAAAATGGTTTTTGCCACCTTTCCAAGCTAGTTGCTCTCTTATTTCAAGTCATTTGATTGGAATTCACTTTCCTGAAATATTTTATAATTTCCTGAAATATGACGCCTCCAAATAGTGAGAAATAAAATTCATAAACTTCTTAAACGTGTTATTCAGCTGAGTACAAAGATAAAGCAGTTGACTTTACTAGACTATACAGGCGTTTTGGAGCCTTCTTTATTTCTGCATCCCTTCCAGCGCCCTACAGAGTAGGCCTTCAAAGGTCGATTGTAATCTCTCACAATTCTGAATTGTTTCCATAATGTAACAGATCATTAACACTGAATCTCAAAAATAAAGTTCTTTCAGTAATGTTAACCTAAAGTTTTATAGCTGTGCTTATACTTTACAACTAGCCTCAGATATTCCGTTCATGTAAGATGCAACTAGAAATATACATGTTCTTATTATAAAGGGTAGTTTTTCTAGTTGCCATCTTTTTTTATAACATTGTTTTATTTTCATATTATAAATGAGATTAAACTATTAATAAGTTCAAACCAAATTTTTAGTACACTTCTAAAAACAGCAATTTTGACAGAAATCTCAGACTGTCTATACAGTTAGTAAGAAATCAGCAAACATAAGCCCGTTTCAATGTATGCCAAAGTGGCTATTAAAAAAATTCAGCCAATGTCATTTTCCTCTGATGTGTGTTGGCCATTTTCACCCCTGCATGTTTGCTGACTCTTTTCTCTGGAATATATTACCTTTCCTCTCTCCTCTTAAATCCTTCCTATTGCTAGTTCTTATAGAACCTATCCAAGGTGAAGGATCAAAACTAAACCTCAAACAGAAATGAGAAAATATCTAGATTCTACTTTTACAAAAAGTAAAGCTTGAAAAAAAAAAAAAAAAGTAAAGCTTGGAGGAAAACAACAACTAGAAGTCTACACTGCTAGCTTAAAATACAAACACCAGTGCCACAGGAAGCCGCTTCTGCTCCACCACCTTAGCCCGAGGCAGTGGCTGGAGTCCCGCAGAGTTTTCACTGAGTGGTAAGACAAGTCTAACAGCAGCAAAAATCAAACAACCCATTTCCCACCCGAACCGCCCCCCCCCAAAAACTTCCCAACACACACTATTCTCACCTAGGATTTATTCCCTGAAACATACCCTGAGTAGAGCTTTGCCCGTGTCTGGGTCCGGGGCTTGGAAAAATGAGGACTTTGGCCACTGCGACCCCTGTGTGGTGCACTGGTCCAGCTCAGCTCCTCTCAAATCACTGTAGCGACATCAAAATGCCTTAGCAAAACTTGCCTTAGTTACTACCACTTGGCAGGTTGGCAGGTCAAGATTTCTTACTCACATTTTACAGATGAAATGAAGGTTCAAGAAGGCTAAGTGGCTCGCCCAATGGTTGACATTTCATTGAGTGCTCACTGTGCCGGGTCCAGTACTGAGCTAAGGAAGCATTTGTTGACATCATCTCATTTTAGCTCACAGCTGTTGAGAGAGAGACTATTATCTCCATTTCACAATCGAGAAAAAAACCACCTGCCTTGGAGAGGTGAACTTGCCTAAAGTCGAATCTTTTTAAGTAGCAGAGGAAAAACTCAGACCCAGTGAATCACACACGGGAAAGTGTTCTGAGTGACTAACGTGCTCTTGTGGTGTGTGATGTACCAGGGAGACAATATCACACGGAGAGAACACACTCAGAGAAGTTCACTTCTGCCACCCTGCAGGCACGTGTGCGTGTCATGGAACCGAGGTATGAAAGTAGATGGTGGCATTGAGCCCAGTACATTGGAGGTGCTCAAGGAACAGTTGGTGAACCAAGTTTTCAAAATTTCATTCTGCTAAACGAGGAGGAAACCTGCAAAATGATTTCAACTGGGCCTTTATTTGGAGTGAGAGGTAGCTAATCTTGCTTGGAAGTCCAGAGATTATGGGAAACAACCAATGGGGAGAGGGGAGGGGAACAATTTAGAGGCTTAGCTAGATTAGATGTACTGTGTGAGCCAGAACTCACCACTGTCTTAAACTCTAACACCAAAGCCATTAGGACAGACAAGATGGCCAGATTACCCACTTAGTTCCTCGGTATCACTGGTAGTTCTGTGGTTTGTTTAAGAGGAGCTGTAGATTATTTACAAATTAAGTTCCCTCTAGTCAGCTGATAACCTGCATGGAAATAAGGACCATGCTTCCTGTCTCTGGGATTTCTTTAAACATATAAACCAAGTTAGAATATAATATTTCTTAATGTAAAATATCTTTATTGCTATTTCAGCTTAAATGGTGATCAAAAATATTTATTCTTGCCTCAACTCATAGGTTCATAGAGTGTTATGGAATGTGGTTTCATTTGTTATCTTCCCCTACAACAAGAAAAAGCAGAAAAATCCTAAAGGTGCTTTTGGTTAAGAAACTAATTTCACATACAAGTTAAAGAAAATTACAGTTTCATGCTAAAATAACGTACTTATAAAATAACAGGTACTCCATTTTAAAACAAAGCCATGAAAAAGATTCCATTTTATTTTATTTATTATTATTGTTTGTTATTGTTATTTATTATTTTTTTACAAACAATAGATTTGCTGCAACATGCTCTGGCTCATATTATTGAATTAAAAAATTTAACACATTTCAAAAATATCAAAAATACACTATAATGAGTCTTAGGACTACAATATGACAATGATTGCACAAAACCATAAGATATGAACTCACTGTCTGGATGACATCCACTGGCAACAGTGAGAGAAAACCCTACAGCTTCTGAGAGATGTGCGTGAAATTTTGAAGGAGCTTACGTGTGATTGAATGATCATCAAATGAGTGAAACAGAGCAGGATTTACTGTAGCTGCTTTTCTCAACCCAGGAAGTGCTTACCCAACTATGGGGCAAAAGTCACTAACTGGAGAGAAAGATTAACTTGCCATTGGGGGAGTCTGAAAGTCCCCACCCAGAGGGAAGTAAAAAGTGACACAAGACAGTTTCTATAGTGATGCTGAGGACATCACTGAATGGCTTGGAGACTATTTAATAGTTGGTACATTTATCAATAACAGCCAAGTGCTCCCTTATGGAGGTCTCTTCATTAGTAATTATTGAGTAGATAGAGAAGGTGAGCCTGTGGCTTCCAAGTACCTGCTTTTGCTGAAAGCCTACATGGAAAGAAGGGCATCATTTGATATTCAGTAGATCAGCCAAACCTCACTGGCTCCATCTCCTAGAAAATAGCACCCAATGATCACCAAGCTGCTTGTGTTGGCTCTTCTATACACCAGGAAAATGAATTTATCAACTTATTGCACACATACACTCTACAGTAGTATAATAAAGCCCTCTCTTGTAATGAGGAGTGGTAATTCAATGACTCTATGGTAGCACGGTAGATGTATGACATACTAGCATTCAAATTTTCAAATGTAGTTTCGATCCATTTGGATAAAAATAAAAATACCATGGCTGCCAAGACTTGTGTATTTTTCTTTCTTCCATGGGACTCCTGGACTGCTCCCATTAAGCAGGAGTGATGTTCTTTCAGAAATTCTCTTAAACGTCTCTATTAAATGGGAGGTACTCACAAGGACCTGAGAATCATGCAGAGGCCGGGATCTCTGGGCTAGAGATCAACGGGCCTCTGCCCACCTGGGGAACACATCTCTGGGTGAAGTCCTGGGAAGTAGATTACATTCACCTGGAGACAGATTACTGGCTTTCACCACCTGACAACCTAATCAGATCACACAATAACTGTAAATGACTTCATAGGTCAAAAGAGTTCTGTGTATTCTTGGTGATGGGCTATGGCCTTTTCATCCCCTGTTTTAACAAAGAGCAATTATAGAGGGAAATGAATCAAAGGAAGTTACAAAAAAGAGTAGTCAGTTTTGGTGTAGCCTATATTAAAGGTTTTCATACAACCTAACATTTCCTGAACATAAATCTACCACATAAAAGAACATCTGGAACTTTAGGGTCCTTCTGACTAAAAAGTAAATACATTTACTTTTAGTAAAGTCATTTCATAACTGGGTTTTGTGGTGGTTCCAATTAGTAGGGTGGGAAGCTAAGACAAGAAAAGTTCACAGATAAAGGATAATTTTTAAAAGACTATACTACTGAAGTGGTATATTCCCAAAATAATTTCCAACACTGTCATCTTGGGTTTTTTCCGTCATTTTCATTCCCCCCTCAATTTTTCTATTAAAAAATAAGGCGGCAACATACTACTGTTCCCATCTTTCTTACAGCACCTGAACTTTGCATGAACCACTATGTTCCCCACTTCAAATCAAGACCTGAGTTCTAAAATGTTGCAGTAGCTAACCAGTAGTTTGACACAGAAAAGCTATGTTCCTGGTAATTTGGGGACTCAAATTCAGATCCTTGATGGGTTGAACACTAGACAGCCATTGGTATGGAACCCCCCCAAGAGTGTACCCCACTGACACACACACATGGGTACGGGGCCTCTGAGAAGATGAGGATACATAACCATTTGTGGAGTGGTCATCTGGTTTTCTACCACTGCTTTAACAAAACTTCCCTCTGCCCCCCCCAAAAAAAAGACAAATATATGTATAGATTAACCGTATCTTTAACATTTTGTTTCTCATGAAACAAATTAAAAATGGTTCCACTCTATTTTCTTTTTAATTGTGAAAGTATTTAAAAATTCAAAGCACATTCCCCACTGGGTAACATTAAGCAATGTCAAAACTTCGCAGGAATAAAGAGGAATTAATTTTCCTAAGTAAATCTTCTAAAAGAAAAGGCAACAGAACAGAATTATGGAAGGAACTGCATTTTTCAAGGGTTACATGGAATGTGCAAAAAAAATCAGTAAACCAGGTTTTCTGTATGCTTAGGATTTTCTCAATTAAGTCTTTCAGAAATTGAGCCCAGTACTGTGAAACCATGTGAGATGGATAAGCATTTTCAGAGAAGACTCTGTTAAACATTAAGAGGTGAACCCTCAACTCACTCCTGATGTTTTAGAAAACCATCTCTCTGCTCTAGAGTAAGAGAAGGAACCTGCCTAACCCAGAAGCTCCATCCATCCATCTGTGCTCGTTCGGCCTCAGTCTGTTCAGAGTCATCTATAACTCAAGGTTACTTGCATGTAAGCAGCAGCAGCCTTGGCCCTATGTGCTAGGAGGCTGACTGCCACCTCCATCACATGTTATGGAAGGAGGCCAATCCCCAAATGCCTCTCTTGTGACCTGCTGGGAGGTTCCTAGCAGGTGTCACATCTGTCAAGGAGTTATTCTCTTTTTGTGATTTGGGGGGAAGTAGTCTTAGTCCTCACTCCTTCCCCGTCTTCATCCCCCAAAGAAGGTCCTACTCCCCTGTGTCTCAGGAACGTTCACAGCCTGACATCCAACAGTTAAATCAATTTCCCAGGGCCCCTCCTAGAACCTCCTAGAACCCTCACAGCCGGCGCCAACACCCGATGATCATCCTGCCTGTGGACAAAGGCGCTGGGCTGCCTCTAAGAAGACTGGCTCGAGTGCAGATTCAAAAATAAAAAGTTCACAGTCAATGAAAAGTGCTCTCACTACATCACATACATAAATTATCTGTTTGATTGGTTCTACATTTCCAATAAACATCATTTTGATAGGCTGTATTCTCGTAGAGAAGAAGGAAAAGCCATGTGACTCGTCACGTTGCATCCCGTCAGGTTGAGATATAAGGTGATTTCTCTGTCACAGAGATCCAACAGCAGCAATCAGTAAAGGGAATCAATCTTCAGTTATTTCCTCCACAGAAATAGTCCCTTTTCTGCCCAGGCAGGCAAATTCTCAAAATTATCCTAGGAGAGAAAGGGTTAATGGCAGGTGGTAGGACTGGTACAGGGCAATGCCTGCCTGCTCCCCAGTAGCCCTGGGGATCCCAATGCAGGTTAAATGTGAAACTGAACACTGATGGTGTTTACTAGCTTATCCAGAGCAAGACCTTGACAGCTCTCACCATGTCTGGCTCCGAGTTCTACCCCCCTCTCATCTGTGGTTTAGAAATGCAGAGGCAGAGTGCCCCTGGTAGGGTGCCCTACCCCACACCTCACAGCCTTCCCAGCGCCGTGGCCCCCAGGGGAGTACTACAGCGCCGTGTCAAACTCCTCTGAGAGCTCGGTCCGACCCTCTTCGCTGGAATCAGGCTCAGGCCTGCTTTCCTGGTGGTGTTTCATTTGTTCCTTCACTTCTTCTTCGAGGTCACGAGGTACAACGAACTGGTCCTCCGGCTCCAGCTGAGCGGGGGCAGCAAAATAGCCAGTTTTCTTCCTGGGTGCTTCTGTGGCCACTTCGATGAGGTTCAGGCTATCTTCCAGGGGCACAATCGAGCCATTGGAGAGCTTCTTTCCGTAGAGACAGGAAGTGGAGGGAGACTTCTGTAACTCCGTCTTGTCTTTGCTCACTGGCAGAAGGATGCCACTATTCACACTGTTCTGTCTTCGGATCCCAAACACTAACCCTCTAGCACGTTCCTCGAGGCACGGGGTAGGAGAATTCTCCCTAAGAGTGGGAGAGTTCTCAAGCTGCCTGCCCCTACAGCAGTGGATATCTACTTCTACTTCCACCTTGCTGCCATTTGTCATGACCCCTTCAACGGGCTGGTCGTCATCACTGTCCAGGCCGTTGTCGGACTGGTTACTGGAGAAAGTCGCACAGGACGGCTGGCGCTGAAACACCCCTGATGTGGGCGTTGGGTGGAGGCTGCAGCGCCTCTCTGGCCTTGAAAGCAAGCCAGCGTCCAGGCCAACAGTGTTATGTTCGTCAGAGGCAGTGGATCCCACCTCACTGCTCACCTCTGAAGTAGACATCTCGCTGCTGAACTCAGAGGCAATACCACTACTGGAGGAAGGAGTGGTTGGCTTGGGCGGGTCCTTGATGGCGGCGGTTGAAGCAAATCCCACAGGACCTGGGAGGGTGAGCCCATTCATTTCACAAGTGCAGCCCTCCTCGCCAACGTTCAAATAAACCACCATCGCACCCACATTGTCCTGACAGCCATAGCTTTGCGCTAATGTGCACAGCTTCTTGGCAGCCGCTAATGGGTCTTGTACATGGCATACTGCGTTGACTGCTTCTGTGTATGACAAGTGTTCCCACAATGCTTTGTTTCCCAGAATCAGCAACTCATCCTGAATGGTAAGTGGAGTGGAAGATATGTGGGGCTTGGGGAGGATCCAAGGGTAGAGGTATGTACAGCCCAGCAGCCGGGTACAGCAGGTTACCCCATTCACTTTGTTGTCCTAGAGACAAGCAGAATGCAAACTCTGAGAAACAAGCAACAATGACACCGAATTTTATATCTCTCTAGATCACAATGCTTAGGGCTCTACAATAAAACAGAATTGACATGTTATGTGGTTTTTCCGAGGATCTGTGTAATTTTAAGTGGACTTACGAAAAATAAATGTATAGAATTCTAAAAGGACAAAATATCAAATGGGTATTATTCTGCAAATAGTTCAGAGGACTGAGTTAAAACCAATTAAAATTAAGTGGCTAAAAGGCACCTCCGTCTCAAAAGGTATTTGCTCTAACATGAAGTATAGGCCTCAGCATGTTCTTAAATAGAGAAACATCTGTTAGAAAAACAATAAGCAAAACTATCAATTCCCCATCACTAGTATTCTTAGAGGGGCCAAAACTCAGATGGGTCACTAAATATGACTTCTCATTTAAAGGCAGAGTTGGGACTGAAGATACTGAATGGCTAAGAGAATTTTTATAGCTAAAGCACCGAATAATGCCTCAAGTCTGAAATCTGTGGCATAATTTACCTACTCTGTAATGGTTGTACCAAGAACGATGTAATTCTAAACTCAGAGGAAAAGGAATAACCCTGGCTGCAGGCTGGGAATGTTTATCTGCCAGATGCTTCATATTGATTTCTTCTCAAGATAAAACCAAACAAAACTGCTGAAGCCCTCAATATACTAATTTCATAGTTGCAGTCATTCTTTGGGTGAAAATCCTGCCTCATTTATCAGAATTTGTCACAAACTCTCGAAATTTATAATCTTATTTTCCTTACCTGTAAAATGAAAATAAAAGCACTTCTTTCATGGGGGTTATTGTGAAGCTTAAACAAAACAGTGAAAGTACAATGCTTAGCAGATAATAAGAAAACAATAAATGTCTGTAGTTATAAAAATGTTTCCTACTTGTCCAGGACTCCCTAAGAAAAATCTGAACATTATCTAAATTCTGTAATAGACTAATCAAGCAAAAAGTTATCTTGTATCTTTCATTTGTTTTGACTGAAAGACTCTCCTAAGACCAAATTTCCAGAATCTCCATAGCATCAACCACATTATAATGATACTTTTTTTGGTTTTGTGCTTCCTTGGATGGAATCTTTTATAGTCCTTATTACAGAATTCTGACAGAACAGACAGCCTAGAAGTGGACCCACACATACAGTCGACTGATCTTTGACAAAGGAGCCAAGGGAATTCAGTGAAGAAAGGACAGTCTATTTCAAAACATGGTGCTGGGTCAACTGGACATTCACATGCCAAAAAAGAAAAAATACCTAGACACGGAGCAGCTTACACCTTTCACAAAAATTAATTCAAAATAAAACACAGACCTAAATGTAAACTTCTAGAAGATAACACGGAAGAAAATCTAAGTGACTTTGGGTTTGGCAATGAGTTTTTAGATACAACACCAAAAGCATGACCCATGAAAGAAGAAAACTGGTAAGCGGGACTTCATTAAACTAGAAACTTCTGCTCTGCAAAAGACAGTTAAAAGAATGAAAGACAAGCCACAGACCGGGAGAAAATATTTGCAAAACATTTCGGATAAGGACTTGTATCCAAAATACACAAAGAACTCAACAATAAAGAAACAAACAATCCAATTAAAAATGGGCAAAAGATCTGAACAAAATTCTGCTTTGCAGTAAACAATGTCCACATGTAATTGCTAAAGTCTTTTTGAAAGCAAAAAACATTATGCTAACTTCTGAAAAGGGAGAAAAGTTATAGAGATACTGATGCTTCTTCATTAAAAAAAAAAATACCAGAGTATACTAAGCCATATACAATATAAAAAGGAAAAATACTGTGAAACTTTTCATTTCAGAACAGGGATGTCAAACTATAAAACTTTTTTTCTTCTGTTTGGAATAACAAACCAGATGAAAATTAACCAAGGAGGACATTTACATTTATTTTACATGCTATATATGTCTCAAGGACCACAAATTAGGATCTTTCATTTCTAATTAATTTGCTTTTTCTTTCTGCTCGTCATTAGCTGCTCATTAGATTTTATTACTATTTTCAGGATTGGATACAATTTACAGGGCTTGATAGGAAGAAAATGGACGTTCACTGTTCTATGCAAAACAGCATTCATTAGATTCGGGGAGCGGAAGTGACCGGTGGAGAGCAAGATTCACCTCTGTTATGATGGCTTTTTGGTCCTTCACCCTCTGAGCCTCCTCTGGGTCCTGTTCCAGACTGAAGACTTTAGACAGGGGCAGTGGCTTCCCACTTCGGCACAGGACTGCTTGGCACGTGCCAACGTTGGCCACGGTCAAGCTAAAGCTACTTGTTGGATCGGCAGTGTCAGGGCGGATATAACAAAGGAGAGCAGAAGAGCCCAGCTTCTGGCCAGCCATTCCTAATTTCCTGTTGAGAAAGAAAAGAAAATGAAAACATGGCAGCTAGTTTTAGAAGAAAGCAGCGGTCCTTCCTGTCCATGACTCCCTCGTTTTTTGCCGTGGGACTGAAGCCGCTTCACCCTCCTCCGTCTGAGGGCAGCCTCTTGATGTGGGTGATGATGGTGAAGACAGCCTTGCCTTCTACTCTTAGCTGAGAAGTTTTACCAAAAGGATCCAGGTAGAGGAGACAAGGTGCGGCTTTCTCTGTTGCTTCTGCTTGTCTGATCATAGACTACAATGACCTAATTCAGTGGCTTCCAACGGTAGCAAATCAGAAACACCTGAAGGGCTTGTTAAAGACAACTCTGGGCCCACCCCCAGAGTTTCTGATTCAGTGGGTAAGGGGCTGGCCCAATAATCTACATTCCAATAAGTTTCTGGTGATGCTGAGGCTGCTAGTCCTAGAACACTTTGTGAACCACTTACTTAGGCTGTAAGTTCCCTGAAGGAAGGCCCATAATTTTCCTTGTATTTCTCCCATACACATGGCATCCATCCCCCTCAGCGCTTGGTACACAATGCTAAGTACAGAGCAGATGCTATCAGGAAGATCTGGTTTCAAATTCCAGCTCTGCCATTTATGGGCTATAGATCCTCAGCAAGTCGATGCTCCGAGACATTTTTCTGATTAAAATACCCACCTCCACGGCTTGTTTTGAAAATTAAAGATACAGTATGAAAAATGCTTGGTACAGTGCCGAGCTCTTGGGAAGTGCTTCATAAACTGAGTTTCCTTTCCCATACCCTTTATTTTGCCAAGTCCCTAGGCTCAATTCTATTACTGAAAAATAGAATCCTTTCCCAACATCTTTGTGTTATAATGACAGATAAAACCACCTCGGGCTCCAGGTTGTTCCGTTTCAGCCTCGATTAAAGGAAGGTACACCCTCTCAGTTGTATGTACCCTTTATGCAGCCCACCTGATGTGCAAGATGCTCTATTAGCCACTAAGAGATTTTCCACAGTTTGGTTTATAGGGTTTTTGCCCTTAAGTGGCTTAGATTTCAGTGAGGAGATTACTTGTTAAATCCCCAATAATAAGTATTTTAAACACAAGAATCTGATGAGTGCTTAACCTTTTGTAGGTCTCTTATAAAGGATTACCACCTTCCTTCCCAGAAATGCGCATACACACACGCAACCTTTTGCGCATGATTTCTGGGCTTTCCAGCTTCTCGGCAGCCTTCGGTTTCAACAGAGAAAACGGATGCCTCCACAGGCTCTTCAAAGAGCCAAAGTCCCCACATTCCATGCTGATGGAGAGAGTGGTCACAGAACAAAGAGCAAGATCTCACCTTGCCCCTGTACTTATAACTGAGACCCTGACCTTCTGGTTTAGTGAGATTTATTTTCCAAAAGCAGGGCCGAGTTAGGAATTATTCAACCCACCTGCTTACCTGTGAGATACCAAGAAGGTGTGAGCCATGAAAACTGTGTCATTTGTTGACTGCTGTACCTCTTCCAAAAGCACATCTGCCATGGTACACTGGAGTAGGCGAGGGAGCTCCTCATTTCGGTCCCCATCAAACATGCCATACACAGCTCCCACGCCCTCTGCAAAGTTATCCACAGCTAGAGCAGATATACATAGCCTATCACAGAAACAGGAGAAAGACAAACAACGAAGAAAGTTAGTGGTAAAGCATTCTTCTCCAGGGAGGCTTCTTTAAAAAAGTAAGTATTGATTGAGGGTGGAGAAGAATAGTAGTAAATCCTAATCTACACATGAAAAAAGTGTTACAGAAGATAAGTAAGCAGCATCTTAGAGAGTTGATGCCATAAGAAAAGGGGGAATTCAGCCACATTCAGGAGCAGTACATATTAGCTCTGCAATGCTGTGGAAGGCTGGGAAAATTAGATGTTTTCTCTTCGTAGTGATTAAGGACTAGTATCAACACCCTTCAGCCAAACACTCCCCCAGGTGCACAACATACCTGTGGTTGCAGAAGTTGAGTTTATTATGCCTTGCAACAAGAGAAAGCACACCATAGGACTCTGGGGTATATAAGAGGGTATTGGAAAAACTCTGGTACAGGATTTGTGTCTGCCTGGGTCATTTTGGGGAAGATCTAACAAAGTGGGGGATCATACTAGATTGGGTGCTGTCAGAAAGCAGGGCTATTCTATGGTTGGGTACCTCAATAAATCTTATCTACAGGGAAAGAAGATTAGCATGGGGACAAAGCTGTGATTGATAAAGTAAGTAGCAGTCACCCATCTTAGTCATGAGACGGGGTGTGGGTGTTTTGTGGACTGCACATTCATTTTGTTTTGTCTTACTGGATCATGGTCTTAGAGGAATCTTATCTGATGTTGGCATTCTGTGATTTGTTTATGTCCAACAGGAGAACAACATGGCCTAGCTTTCAGCACCAGATCCTTTCCCAGATGTCAGGGGAACTTTCTCAGTCTCCATGGCCATGATACTCACTTGTTTCTCTGCCCTGCCATCTCAGCCAGTCCATGGCTCCAGAAGGTTGATGTAACTGTAGAATCAGTGGTTGGCAAAGGTTTCTGATCAATTTTCAGGGTGGTGATATGGCTGTGGGAAGTGGAGGAAGGGAAGTTTAAACCGTATATGCTTCTGTACTTTACAGAAGCTATCCCAACAATAATTCACGTTTTTAAAAAATAATCTGTTGACAGACCAAGACTAATTTCCAGAGAGACCAAAGAAAGTAGTATGCTGACCCACTGGCCAAGAAGAGAGAGAGGGCTTCCCTGGTGGCGCAGTGGTTGAGAATCCGCCTGCCGATGCAGGGGACACGGGTTCGTGCCCCGGTCTGGGAAGATCCCATATGCCGCGGAGCGGCTGGGCCCGTGAGCCATGGCCGCTGAGCCTGCGCGTCTGGAGCCTGTGCTCCGCAACGGGAGAGGCCACAGCAGTGAGAGGCCCGCGTATCGCAAAAAAAAAAAAAAAGAAGAGAGAGAAAGGAAAGGGGTAGGAGGAAGAAATAGGGGCCAATTTTGTTATAATCGATGCCGTTCATTTCAATGAAAAACTAAGCACAACAAAGATTTCTAAGTTTCAACTGTCTACTTATTTTAAGTATTTTGATACAGTGAAGTCTTGGTACAATGAATGAGCTTGCATTGTCTTAGATGTAGTGTAATGCGATCTGTGCCACCTAAATTACCTATGCCTGCTGTATAATCACACCCACTCAGGATGGCTGTTCTCTTGCTCTCTGTATGACCCTGCCCAACCAGTGCCTGCCTCACCCACACCCTACTCGCCTGACTGACCTTCCCTCTGAATCACAGAGCCTGATCGGTAAATGCCTGCATACCTACCTCCCCACCCCCACTTCACTCGGCCCCAGCTAGTGACAGTTTTCATCTTTAGATCAGAACTCTCTCTACTATGAGAGTTTATCAAAGGGCTGGCAAGGGGGCGTGCCTCTGCTCGTTTCCCAGGTAACTGATGAGCCAACCTCCCTCTATAACTGGTAACCTCCCTCTCCCCCAGTAGTAAAGACACTACCATGTCCTGCCCACCAGATGCTGCACACGGTGGGGTGTTGCTCCGGGACCTTGCTTCAGACATGTAAGATCCTCCTACCCGTTAAAACATGATGTCTCTGTTGCTGACTCTGGGCTCTTTCTTTGGTCTCGAGGTTGGGCAAGTTCAGGGCTTGCAGGCCTGTGGGGTACAGCCCCACACCTGCCCTGTAAAGATACTGGGGTACAGCTGAGCAGTACCCACGATGTTGAGTTCGAATATCTATGGGCTGACTGCTGGACAGAACACTCATCGAAAACTGACTCAAAGAAGAGAACTGAGGGGCTTTATGATCTAATTCATTCTACTCCTTTCATGAACTGAGGTCTCCACAGTCCTTAAGAAGAACCACACAAGGCTGGTGGGAGTTACAGCACATGTGGATTCAACTTCTTAAGTCTTCGTACCTAAATGTGTCTAACGTCTTGTGTTCCAGAACCAGATTTGTATTTCCAGTTAGGTCCAGGTCTTGTAAAGTAGCAGGCAGAGACTCTGGAATCAGGATTTCGGTCAAGTCGTTGCAACTTAGGTCTACAAACTGAGAGGAAAACACAGAGATTAAGTTAATTCTTAACTCCCTAAGGGTCAATGTCCTACTATATCCTCAAAGGGAATTTAATTTCTTCTCAGAAGTCAATGAAATATACTGTGACCCCAAACCGCCACTTTCCTCTTCCTTAGGAGAAGAGAACTGTCTCAGTCACACCCCTCCCATCACCCCCAGACACCACTCCAGCGCACAGAAGTACCTGTATCTGAGGCAACTGCAGTATTTCTGGGAAAATGCTAATGTGGTTGGAGTGCGCCACCAGAGTGTGCAGCCTTTTGCAGTTTGCGATGGTCGTGGGGATGGTTTTAAGCTTGTTGCCACTTAGGTTCAGTTCCTCCAATTGCTCCAATTTATTTAGTTTGCTGTAAAGGAAACACCAAAATACCATACTGCACCCAAATGAGCAGCTGCCAGAGTACAGAGGTGACCGACCTGCTGCCCAATGACCAGCCAGAATGAAACAGCCACGAGGGTGAACAAACACTCTCGCCGAGCCTCAGCCGCATCTCCCTCCCTCTCAGTGCATTTCAAGGGCTGAACCCTCCTTGCGCTTCTACTGCAGCTGCTGGATCTTTAGGGCATGAACATTTTCCTATTATCTGACTTCTAGGAAGTGGCTGAATTGGCATCAGCCTAGGGTTGGTCGACCGTTACAGTACTTGCTTTGCCACTAACTAGTTGCAAAATACTGGGTAGATTAGTGTCAGCGGACATCAATAGCCTTGGCTATAACGTAAAGAAGTTGTACTAAATCATCACTAAGATTGTTTTTAGTTTTATTTATTTTTAATTTATTTTTTAAAATTAAATTTATTTATTTAATTCTCGGCTGCTCTGGGTCTTAGTTGCGGCACGCAGGATCTTTGTTGTGTTGCGCAGGCTCTTTGATGTCATGCACAGGCTCTTTGTTGTGGCGCGTGGGCATCTCTCTAGTTGTGGTGCGCAGGCTCCAGAGAGCATGGGCTCTGTAGTTTGTGGCACGCGGGCTCTCTAACTGAGGTGCGAGGGCTTAGCTGCCTCGAGGCATGTGGGATCCTAGTTCCCCGACCAGGGATTGAACCCGCGTCCCCTGCATTGGAAGGCGGATTCTTTAGCACTGGACCACCAGAGAATTCCCTCCTTTTAGTTTTAAATTTCTAGGGACTTCCTTGGTGGCACAGTGGTACAGAGTCCTCCTGCTAGTGCCGGGGACACGGGTTCAAGCCCTGGTCCGGGAAGATCCCACATGCCACAGAGCAACTAAGCCTGTGCGCCACAACTACTGAGCCTGCATACCACAACCACTGAAGCCCACATGCCTAGAACCCGTGCTCCGCAACAAGAGAAGCCACCGCAATGAGAAGCATGCACAGCGAAACGAAGAGTAGCCACCCGCTCGCCGCAGCTAGGGAAAACCCTTGCGCAGCAACAAAGACCCAACACGGCCAAAACTAAATAAATAAAATAAATTTTAAAAAAAATTCTACAGTTATTCATAACATAATCCACCTTCAGTAAACATTTTTCAAGTGCCTAGAATGCACACAGCGCTGTGCTAGGGACTGTGATGCAGGCGATTCACACTGTCCCTCCAGTAAGCAAAGTTTTCTACACAGTAAGCAAAACGTCTTAAGATGGCCTAACACCTTTATCAGATTATTACAAATTGCTCTGATTTCTCTTTATCTACCAATTTTAAACTGTAAAAATAATAAACTGTTGTAACATAGAAAGTTTAGCAAATAAAGAAAATAAATCAATGATAACACCATTTGGAAAAATTACTATTTTCATTTTGCTGAATTTCCTGCTAAATTTTTCATATGTAGATTTTACATGAAATTTATATCCTGCCCTTTTCATATATCATAAATATTGATAATTTTCATTGCTAGAAAATTGATAAATACTTTGTAATAATTAAGCTCAGTAAAATTGTTTTCTTTCTTATTACAATAGTAATACTCACTGAAAAAAATTGAAAAATAAAGATGAACATTAAAAAAAAAACCTTTTAATCCCACAACCAGATTTAATCTCTGACAACAATTTGGTGGAGAGTAGTCTTGGCCTTTTTAATGCATGAAACTCTATGTTTCGAATTAAAACATGATGCTTATCATATGTATTGTTTAATAACTTGCTTTTTTTTTTTTTACTTAATAATATATTTTTAAAATATTCCCATGTCCAAATTTCACGCTTTTCTCTTACACAATTCCATACTTGGATCCTTCTGACTTATAGATAGAAACGCAGAATCTCATTCAGTGTCTTACTGAGCACCCAGAACTGTGCTAGATTCTGAAAATAGTCCAAAGGAAACAGAAGACTTGGGATTGTGCCTGTGCAATTATAACATTGTTCAGGAGATAACTTGACAGGAGATTTATTATTATTCAGTACAGAACATACATTTTCTTTAAAATAATGCTCTAAATTCCATTCATTCATTCATTTATTCATTCATTTAGGCTCTGTTGGGTCTTTCGTTGCTGCGCGCGGGCTTTCTCTAGTTGTGGCGAGCAGGGGCTACTCTTCGTTGTGGTGCGCAGGCTTCTCATTGCGGTGGCTTCTCTTGCTGCGGAGCACGGGCTCTAGGTGCGCAGACTTCAGTAGTTGTGGCTCATGGGCTCGGTAGTTGTGGCGCATGGGCTCAGTTGCTCTGCAGCATGTGGGATCTTCCTGGACCAGGGCTCGAACCAGTGTCACCTGCACTGGCAGGCGGATTCTTAACCACTGCGCCACCAGGGAAGTCACCCATTTAGTTTTATCATCTGTATTCAGATTATTCTAATTTTGTGTAATCTCCTGTTGATCCTTGTCCTTGTTTCTAACTTCTTAGCTGCATATTCTTAGGTGTGTTTTAAGTTTTCTATCAGCCTGCTTTTGACCACTCCAACAGTAAGAGTGTGGTCAAATTAGGTGGAATTCATTAGTTTCAGAGTATTACATCTGGTATCTCCCAACAGCTTCATAAACTAATGTAACTTGTCAGTGGTGCGTCATTTGCACTTTATATGAACATATTTGAGGCCAACTGAATTAATCTGATAGGATTTCAAGAGATCTATCAAATCCTGAAATTAAGATTCTGTATTCACTTTAAAAGCCATTGTTCAGGGACTTTCCTGGTGGCCCAACGGTTAAGAATCCGCCTGCCAATGCAGGGGACACAGGTTCAAGCCCTCGTCCAAGAAGATCCCACATGCCCCGGAGCAACTAAGCCCATGTGCCACAACTACAGAGCCTGTGCCATAGAGCCCACGAGAAACAACTACTGAAGCCTGCACGCCTAGAGCCCATGCTCCACAACAAGGAGAAGCCACCACAGGGCTTCCCTGGTGGCGCAGTGGCTGAGAGTCCACCTGCCGATGCAGGGGACATGGGTTCGTGCCCCGGTCCAGGAAGATCCCACATGCCACAGAACGGCTAGGTGCATGAGCCATGGCCACTGAGCCTGCGTGTCCGGAGCCTCTGCTCCGCAACGGGAGAGGCCTCAACAGTGAGAGGCCCGTGTACTGCAAAAAAAAAAAAAGAGAAGCCACCACAATGAGAAGCCCATACACTGCAACAAAGAGTAGGCCCCGCTCACTACAACTAGAGAAAGCCCTCACACAGCAATGAAGACCCAATGCAGCCGGAAAAAAAAGAAAAAAAATTAATTAATAAAAGCCATTGTTCAAATTCTTTCAAGGAAGCAATCAATATCTCCAAATACCTCATTTTATAATCACAAAAATTACAATTCCTACGTTTTTCTACTTTAACACATTTCTAAGAAAATTTGTGAAACAAAATTAGAATAAAAATACAGTTTTCTTTTCATTCAAATTGTATCAAACATGATATAATTTTATATGAAATATATATATATAAAATTTCATTCAAATTATATCAAATGTCATTTCCCTATGTTCTTAGTTTTTGAAAACATGATTTTTAATGACTACCTTTATGGTATAAATGGATTTTTCTGGTGTCAAATTTTCTTTTTTTTAATAATTTGTTTGTTATTTTACAGTATGCGGGCCTCTCACTGCTGTGGCCTCTCCTGTTGCAGAGCACAGACTCCAGATGCGGAGGCTCAGCGGCCATGGCTCACGGGCCCAGCCGCTCTGCGGCATGTGGAATCCTTCCGGACGGGGGCACGAACCCGCATCCCCTGCATCGGCAGGCGGACTCTCAACCCCTGCGCCACCAGGGAAGCCCCTAATATTTTTTTTTTTTTTTTGCGGTACATGGGCCTCTCAGTGTTGGGGCCTCTCCCGTTGAGGAACACAGGCTCCGGACGCGCAGGCTCAGCCGCCATGGCTCACGGGCCTAGCCGTTCTGCGGCATGTGGGATCTTCCCGGACCGAGGCACGAACCCGTGTCCCCTGCATCGGCAGGCAGACTCTCAACCACTGCGCCACCAGGGAAGCCCCCCTAATATATTTTTTAAAAAATATTTATTTATTTGTCTGTGCTGGGTCTTAGTTGCGGCATGCGAAATCTTCGTTGCCGCGAGTGGGATCTGCAGTTGTGGCATGTGGGATCTTTTAGTTGTGGCATGCAAACTCTTAATTGTGCCATGTGGGATCTAGTTCCCTGACCAGGGATCGAACCCAGGCCTCCTGCATTGGGAGCATGGAGTCTTGGCCACTGGACCACCAGGGAAGTGCCTCTGGTGTCAAATTTTCTAAAAAAAAATTTTTTTAATCAAATGTATTTTGGAAGATACTTATTTCTCCACTGACACTGTTTAAAATTTTGACAAGGGATATATGTATATGTATAGCTAATTCACTTTGTTATAAAGCAGAAACTAACACACCATTGTAAAGCAATTATACTCCAATAAAGATGTAAAAAAAAAAAAACTTTGACAACACTAAATATCCCTCTTATGTCTTATAAATGTAGCCTGGCTAAATACTATTCATCTCTTCAGTGCAGCTACCCGTGCATATCTTTAACATCCTGCATTTATTACACTGCATTGCAACTGCCTATATACTTGTCTATTTCCCTAATTTGACTGCAAGTTCCTTGAGGACAGAGACTATAACTTAATCACCACTGTTTCCCTAGTACTTACATAGTACTTGACATACAGTAGGCATTCAACACATATAAAAATGAACAAATTAATGGACTCAACAGTATTTTATATATCAGTGCTGAAAGGAGAAAAGAAAGAATTATCTTCAGAATTTAATTTATTTCATAAGCCTGTACTTTCTAGGTTGAAAATTCTTAGTCCACTATTAAGTAAATAGAACTAAGAATTAAACATATTTTAACCACAATGTCTGTGGTTACTGACACTTAACAACAGGGTACAGATTTTCCCATTCAAGTAGTAGCATCACAGCGCCAGTAAGTCGGTCAACATAAAGCAAGAGTACCCAGTAAAATAGCTGTGATGTAGTCTGACAAATGCAGAATCATGTTATGTATCCGATACGATCAAAGTTCCCGTCTGCTTACCTTGCGGGAAAAGTCTGTAGCTGGTTGTTTGCAAGATGCAAGATTCGCAGGTGCGGGTGCCCCACCAGGACGGGCACACACTGATCTGTCAGGAGGTTGTTGGTCAGGTAGAGCAGCTGCAGTGCACTCAGACTCTCCTCCCCAGTGCAAGCAGAGGGCAGAGACTCCAGACTATTTGCAGATGCATTCAAGTATCTGAGACTGACAGAACACATGCAAATCATTTCCTTTATGGCTACTGGTTGCCTTCTTGTGTGGAAACCATCATGCCATCTCAGTATGTAACACTGCCTTTCCGTGCTCCCAAACTCATGACAACAGTAATTTCCTCCAGGTAGTGTTCTGACTGATCCTACCCAAACAAAATTCCTTCTACTCAACTCATGTAAGCCAAGTAGAGAGGGAAGAATGCAGGCTTAGTTGTGTTCCCGGGATTCTGTGGTGGTCTAATTCTAACCCAACTTCATGGTTTGCTGTCTGCACGGCCACCGAAACGATGTTGTTGAGTATCATGTGCACAAATATAAGAACTGTGAGGACACCCTTTAGAAAAATGTTTGTCTGAGTTTAATAGGATCATATTTATTTAGCCAATCCCCCTATAATCCCCTAATAATGGGCATATCGGCTGTTTCCAATTGTTTGCCATCATAGACATTATAATGAGCACCTTCGAGTCCTCACCCAATTATTTCTTTAGGCCATATTCCCAGAAGCAGAATATGTGGGGTCAAAGGCTACATATATCTTTAAGATTTTTATACATATACTGCCAAAGTGAGCCCCAGAAAGGCTATATCAAAGTATACTCCAGAAAGGCTATGCCACTAGAAGGACATACGATTGCATTTGCTCACACCTTTGTCAACACTGAGTATCATAATTCATTTTAATCTTCACCAATCTAAGAAGTAAAACATGGTATGATTTTAAAAATCTGCCTAGCATGGTGTTTGGTACATACAGAACATGCTCAGCAAAAGGCAGCTAATATTATTAAACTTCTGTGTTCTTAAGTCTTCTTCAAACTGTATGATCCACATTGTTAATTAGCTTTTAAGTTGTTGAGGGAACTGTGTGTCTGTTTGTGTCTTCATATATCCCAAAAGTGCTCCGTGCAGAGTTAGTGTTAAATATTATTGACAATTTGCTACAACTGCTAGGTAACTTCCTTACTAAAGATTCTAGAGCTGAAACTAATTTTATTCAGACTGTCATCAGAATGAAATGCACTGTAATGCATTACTAACAAATACTTATTAATTAACAAATGTTACTGCACTAAAACTTTCCAAAAAGAAAATTTCCCTCAAATGTTTTTTTAGAATTTCCAAAGATTTTATTTTTAGGAAACTCCACCCAAGCATATTACACATTAATAGATGTATTAACTGCCAGAGAACAAGCCAGACACTTGAGGGCTAAATGCTTTTTGTGTGCCTCCTGCCGCCCAGTTAAATTACCACTGTTTCTCTCTGCTTTCTCCACATCAGAACTGAAGAACAATACTGCCTTCTCCATATTGCAGAAAACTATAATTGAAAACGAATTTTCATTTAATGGTGACATATGTGTTAAATAAACCTGATTACAGGTATTAAAATAGGAAGACATACTATCTATTTGTTAATTTACAATGAGAAAATAAATAATACTTTTGGAACAACATAACTTTAAATGCACAGTTTTCAAAGTAGGGAGTAAAAAAGCCCTGCAAATAAAGAATATAACTTAGTGATAGCTTAGCAAAGCTAGAAGCAAAAACTTCAGTGGTATGCCCGTCTCTCCTAATGCAAAAGCTGAAAAGTACCCAAAGAGGCTGTATCAGAATGCTGAAACCTCTAACTGAAGATCAAAGAGGCTTTCTGAGATGAAAGCCTGAACCTTCCTAAGCTCTTTAAATCTGTTTACAACACTGTAACTTCCTAAGTACTTGATGGTTATTTCACCTTTTGAGTTGAAGATTCCTGCCTCATAAGGCAGTGTCATGGGGCTTCCCTGGTGGCGCAGTGGTTGAGAATCCGCCTGCCAATGCAGGGGACACGGGTTCGAGCCCTGGTCCGGGAAGATCCCACATGCCATGGAGCGACTAAACCCGTGTGCCATAACTACTGAGCCTGTGCTCTAGAGCCTGTGAGCCACAACTACTGAGCCCATGTGCCGCAAGTACTGAAGCCTGCGCGCCTAGAGCCTGTGCTCCACAACAAAAGAAGCCACTGCAGTGAGAAGCCCGTGCACTGCAACGAAGAGTAGTCCCCGCTCGCCACAACTAGAGAAAGACTGCATGCAGCAACGAAGACCCAACACAGCCAAAACTAAATAAATAAATTTATATTAAAAAAAAGACAGTGTCATATTTTATTCCATACAAATTGCAAGTAAGTCTTCACCCATAGCTGGATTATGAGATAAACACTCTGTAAAGATGGTTCCAAATGTTACTCCAATGACAAGTCCAGGCAATTTGCTTAGCCAATGATTCTGCTCTTCTAAATAAAATCTACAGTACTTACTTTAAGGCCTTAGAGAAGAGGGTATCTGGCAGCCTGGTGAGCAAGTTATGCTGAATATCCAACACCTCGAGAGGGATGTGCTCCACCAGTGCTGGAAGGTTCTGCACGTGATTGTGTCCCACCATTAGTTTTCTAAGACTCAAGCTACTAAGGATTCTAGGGGGATAGAGCATAAAGAAACAACAACAAAAAACGGACTTAAATCTCTCTTCCCAAGTCTTCCCTTGGCTCTTTAACTAAAATCAGTAAACTAACAGAATTGTGTTCTTCTAGACAGTATAATCACTGACAGGTGCCTGAGCCAAGAAAGCAGCCACAACCATATGTTTACCCACCACCCACCAGGAAGTCATTCAGGTCATTCTGGGAAAAGGTGAATTAATGAAAGCACACAGCCCAGAACACATCTAAACAAAAAAAGCAATTTGTGTAATAAATCAATTTAGATTTTAGGTCTAGACAGATAGCACCAAAAATTCAGTGAATTTATTATTATTAATATAATTGATTATAATAAGCAAATAACAAAATTTATTATAACAAACACTACTCCTTATTCAATTCTTAAAATGTGCCAGGACACTTAACTATTAGGTCCAGAAGGGTTAAGTGACTTTGATTTGCCAAAGATCTCACATCAAATGTAGTAAATGGTATAGTCAGGATTTGGATTAAAGTCTGACTCCAAAGCTGTGTTCATACCTACTATGCTACAAACCCTCTAATTTACTTTTAAAGACTCCACTAAGTAATAACCTCACATTTCACATCTTGGTACTTTTTAATATACCCCCCCACACCTCCCAACACCTTTATCTTTCCCCTCCACATACAGAAATCCTACCATCTTATAAAGGTCAATTCAAACAGGCATTCTCCATGGAGCATTCTCTAATTATCCAAAGTTCTGAATTTCTAAAACATTTTATTTATATAGTGTAGTGACCAAGGGTGAGGCTTTGGAGTAAGAATGACTACTCCATTCAAATGCCAGCTCCTATCACTTCCTAGTTAAGTGCAATGTTGGACAAATTACCTACCCACTCTAAGCCTTAGTTTCGTTATTTGTAAGAGGAGGATAACAGCACTTATAAAATAAGGTTGATACAGGATTAAATAAGATAATGAAAGTGAAGGTCTTAGAACATTGCCCAGTTCATAATAAATCATCCAATACAAATGTTCTATTATCACTATCATGTCACCGACCTATGCCAGCAACTCTTGTTACATTTTATCACAGTTATCTCTGCACAAGTCAACCCAACTATCTGTTTACTAAGTTCCTTGCAGGCCAAGACTATGCCTTAGGCGTTACTGTATTCCTTACGGCACTCACGCTGCCCTGCACTTAGCAGATACTCAATATTTACTGAACAAATGAATCTAAGTACCCTTGAAAGGCAACCCAAATATAGGAAAATTAATTAAATACACACATAATATATACGTTAACACATGCATACCTCACAGGAATCTCTGTCAGGAGATTATAGCTCACATCTAATATTTCTATCTTCTTTGCTTCACAGGCCCAGTCAGGGACACACTCAAGCAGGTTTCTGCAGAAAATAAATAATTAAAAGGCATCATTTAAGATAATGAGTGGAACTCATTCCATTTCACTAGTCTGTAATGTACCGTTAATGGTCCCCTGAGCTTCCTGAGGGCAGAAGCACTATCTCCAAGGCATCCCTGATGCACTGCCTGGAATACAGGAGGTGCTCAATGAATGTCACTGATAGAAATGTGGAGAGCGACAAGCACACATACATACCTGACACTGGATCAAGCGTGCTGCGGGCTCAATGAAGATACAAAAGCCTTCGGTATAGAAAAGCACATAGGTGGTGGGGTGGGATGGGATGGGGAGGAAAGCCTTAAAGGAAGAAGAGGCATTTTAAACAAATCTTCAAAGGTGAGTAGGATTTCCTCAAGTAATGATGCGGGGAGAAGAGAAGCGAATTCTGGGAAAAAATGAACCAAATGAATAAAAGTGAGGAAGTAAGGACAAAAGATAACTAGTGGGGGAAAAGTTCCGGATCATTTAGAATGTGAATTCAAGTATTTACTAGAGCACTGGGCAGATATTCAGTCACAGGAATTTATTTTCAGATGTTACTTAGCTTCCCCAAGCCTCAAAGTACCTACTGATCGATGGATCAATACGATGAGGCAGAATGAAATAAGTGCTGTAAGAGAAATGTAGATGCTGCTCTGACTGCTTAGTGAAGGAAGCACTTCAAGGCAAGCTCCCTAAGAAATACGACATCTGGGGCAGAATTTGAAGAATGCTGTACACACCAGAGGTGTGGTGGACATTCCAAGCAAGAGGTGACAACATGAGCTAGAGCACAGAGGCAAGAACAGAATAATAAGCAGTTTGGTGATGCTGGAACAGCCAATACGGAGCACAGAGTGGGAAGAAACAAGGCTAGAAATATCTGATCATGTCTAGGAGGTTGTGACTTTATCCTGCAGACGTAGGGGGATCACTGAAGGGTTGGTGAGCAGTTCTGCACTTTTAAGAGCTCACTCTCTGCATACACGGAGGTCTGGTTGAGGTGGTGATATTAGTAAAAGGAAGCGTAATCAGGAAGCTGTTATAACAAGAATTCCAGACAGGGAATGATGAGGGCCTCAATGAGTAGTAACACACCTGGAAGGGAGGGGAGGGGCGCCAGAAACATGTAGGAGACAAAAATCAAAATGACTTGGAGATGGATTAGACATGTGAGTGGAGCAGAGGGAAGAATCAAAAGTGATATTTAGGCTTTAGCCTAGATGACCAGAGAGGAAATCCTATCCAGAGAAAGGACTGATAAGCTCCAAATGAGGTTGGGAATCATGAATTTCAGTGGTGTCCATCTGGATCTGATTGTCTTATGATAATGCCAAAAGCCAAAACAGAAAACAAGATAAGTTAAAGTATGGGTGGAGAGGTGGATAATAAATTTAATTTTGCACATATTTGAGGTACTTGGAGAAGTACAGGTTGAAACATCTGTTATGAAATTGGACATACAGGTCTGAGGCTGAAGGAAGGAGGTCTGGACTGGTGATCTGGGTGATGCTGACATTGAAGTGTAGTGAAATCCTGGGAGTAAATGAGATCATGTCAAATGAGAAGTGCAGTGGGCCAAAGAGAGACCCTGGGATAACTGACCTTTAAAGGGCTAGCTAAGAAAGAGGAGTTAAGGAAGAGACAGAAGAAATGGTTAGAGCAGCATGAAAAAAAATCACAGTCTCAACCAGCCAAGGAAACAGCACATCTGAAGAAAAGAAAACAAGATGAGCAGTGTCAATACAGAAAAGTTCCACAAGAGGAGATCTAAAGCCAGTTGTGGTGGGGTGAACAAAGGGGAACAGGAAACTGAGCCAAGAAATGCAGATAATTCTTGAGAAATTTGGACAAAAAGGGATGAGAGGGGTAAGGGAACAGACAATAACTAGAGGGGTTGCAAGATAAAGGGAACATTTTTTGTTTGTTAAGACAGGAGCTATGAGTGTGCGTAGAGACCAAGGAAAAGAAAAACACCAGGGCTTCCCTGGTGGCTCAGTGGTTGAGAGTCCGCCTGCCGATGCAGGGGACACGGGTTCGTGCCCTGGTCCGGGAAGATCCCACATGCCGCGGAGCGGCTGGGCCCATGAGCCATGGCCGCTGATTCTGCGCGTCCGGAGCCTGTGCTCCGCAACAGGAGAGGCCACGGCAGTGAGAGGCCCGCGTACCGCAAAAAAAAAAAGAAAAAGAAAAACACCGAACACGCGTGAGAGGAGGAGGAGGAGGAGGATGACTAACAGAGCAAGGTCCAGAGCAGTGGGAGTGCACGGGATCAAAGGCACAGATGGCTGGACTGGCCTTGAACAGAGGAAAGAAGCAGAGAACGGATATGAATCTACATGAATTTACGCAAAGGGGTAGGAAGCTGAGAGAGATCACCCATGATGACCTCTATTTTCCCAGTCAAGTGGGAAACTGAGCCCTGGAGCCAAGGAGATGAGGGGCAGTGGGGCTGAGAGAAGCCAAGCAATTTGGAACAGATGTCAGGACACTCGAAGGAGCTGACGGCAGAAGAGACTCCAGATGAGGCTGGAAACTAAATACATGATCTTCTTCAGTAATGATCAAGCTCAGTGGGGAAGGTCAATCTTAGTCTTGATCCATGTTGGGGTTTTGATGGGAAGATATGACAGAAAGAAATGGATGGAAGGGAATCTAGAACAATAGCTTAATAATAATGATGATAAAGTAACAACAACAAAAAGAAACCTGGCTATCACAGCTAATATTTCTTGAGAGACTCATTTTATGCCAGGCACTATGCTACATATTTTGCGTTTACTGTCTCCTTTAATCTTTTTTTTTTTTTTTGCGGTACGCGGGCCTCTCACTGTTGTGGTCTCTCCCGTTGCAGAGCAAAGGCTCCGGACGCACAGACTCAGCGGCCATGGCTCACGGGCCCAGCCGCTCCACGGCATGTGGGATCTTCCTGGACCAGGGCACGAACCCCTGTCCCCTGCATCGGCAGGCGGACTCTCAACCACTGCGCCACCAGGGGAGCCCTCCTTTAATCTTTATGAAAACCCTGAGCATATAGGACTCTGTCCACGGCCCCTTGTACCTGCTCCTAGCACTCTATACTCACAGCACTTATGATGCTGCCCTCTTACTGCTTATCTGATGGTCAAACTCTCCACTAGACTGTAAAACTCAGCCAGTGACTCCTGAATGCCTAACACAGTATTAAAAATGAATGAAGGAAAGAAAGCAAACTTCATTTACATTTGTTCTTGACCACCAACAGAAGAAATAAAATCCTGAATATAATTAATATCTCTCTGAAAATCAGATTAACATGGGTCACAAGAGTATCAAAAAAATAAGAGAACAACGTTTTAAGTCACTAAAAACCAAGAATTATCTGACTCCAATTGGAAAAAGAAAATCACTGCCATGGAGGGGAAAGAGATCTTTGTTTACAACTCATGCTAAATCCACAAACTTTAACAACGAGTAATTCAGAGGCACCTTCCTGTTTCAAGAGGACCTTACTTTATCTAAATAGCATGGCCATTAAACTTATTCCTTCACTCAACCTTTGCTCTTCTCCTGGTTATCCAAATATTTCAATGTATTAGCATTTCTTGTACCTCAAAACTGTCAAAGTGCCCACAGACATCTCTTAAATACAGGAATCAAGCAAGCACCACCCTCATGAGACACACTCACCGGCAGAGTTCTAGAGAAGTGAGCAGACTGGGTACTGGATAGACATTCACTGCTGTCAGCCCTAATCAGAAAACAGATTGGTGTTAGTGACGTTCTCCAAAGAAGAATGTAACTGAGAGTAAACAAGGGGGAAAGCTAATGAAAATTGATGTCACCTACTGACATGAACTAAAGATGAAAACCAGTGGGTATCGCAAAGCACCGAGCTGATCTCCCTGTGCTACACTGCTGCTTCCCACTAGCTACTTTTAATTAATTAATTAATTAATTTTTGGCTGTGTTCGTTCTTCGTTGCTGCATTCAGGCTTTCTCTGGTTGTGGTGAGCGGGGGCTACTCTTCATTGTGGTGTGTGGGCTTCTTATTGAGGTGGCTTCTCTTGTTGCAGAGCACAGGCTCTAGGTGCACGGGCTTCAGTAGTTGTGGCACGTGGGCTCAGTAGTTGTGGCTCGTGGGCTGTAGAGTGCAGGCTCAGTAGTTGTGGCACACGGGCATAGTTGCTCCGCAGCATGTGGAATCTTCTCGGACCAGGGCTCGAACCCATGTCCCCTTCATTGGCAGGTGGATTCTTAACCACTGGGCCACCAGGGAAGCCCATTCCACTAGCTACTTTACATTCGGTAGTGTATATATGTTGATGCTACTCTCACTTCGTCCCAGCTCAAGAGAGAAGGGATCTGGGGACGTGTGTATGCATGTGGCTGATTCACTTTGGTGTACAACAGAAACTAACACAGTATTGTGAAGCAATTATACTCCACTAAAGATCTATTAAAATTAAAAAAAAAAAAAAACAGGGGCTTCCCTGG
>NW_020185335.1:1731786-1769161 GCF_003031525.2 Neophocaena asiaeorientalis asiaeorientalis | reverse complement strand
CGCCGTCCCAAAAAAAAAAAAAAAAAAAAAAAAAAAAAAAAAAAAAAAAAAAAAAATTAAAAAAAAACAGTGGGTAACTCACATTGACTAACTTTATTAAACTGCTTGGTCCCCATTTGAAAACCAAATACAACAACTAATTGGAGGATTTTGGGTACTGCAATGGAGTCACACTGGATCAGGCAGCTGTTAAATGTTAATAATAATTGCTTAGCTTATTAACCTTAAAAATGAATAACTGAATTTTCCCTGGCAACATTTTAATTTTTTTTTTTTTTTTGCGGTACGCGGGCCTCTCACTGTTGTAGCCTCTCCCGTTGCGCAGCACAGGCTCCGGATGCGCAGGTTCAGCGGCCATGGCTCACGGGACCAGCCGTTCCACGGCATGTGGGATCTTCCTGGACCGGGGCACGAACCCGTGTCCCCTGCATTGGCAGGCGGACTCTCAACCACTGCGCCACCAGGGAAGCCCAACATCTTAATTTTTAATTAAAGCAAAACAAATAAAGAAAAGTACAGTAACCTTAAATGTATAGATCAATGAATTTTTACAAAAGAACACACTGGTATAACCAGTAGGCAGATCAAGAAACAGAGCAGTACCAGCTGCCCGGAAACTTCCCCTCATCCCCCCTCCCTCTAGTCACTACCCCACATACAGATTACTTTTACCTATTTATATAAATATACACGTCATTATATATAATTTTTCTGTCTGGCTTCATCGCTGAACATTGTGCTTGTGAGATATTTGTTCATATTAGTGAATGTGGTTGTTGTTCAGCCATTCTCATGGCTGTATAAAATTTTTCCTGGGAATACACCACAATTTATTTACCCACTGTAGAGTTGATGGGCATGTTAAGTCTTGTCTAGCTGGGGGTTACTATGAATAGTGCCTCTGTGAACATTTTGTCCACGTCTTTTGTGGACTAACATAAGCATTTATGTTGAATACAAGCTTAGGAGAGGAACTGCTGAGTGCAGTGGGTGCATATGTGTGACTTCAGGAGATACTACCATGCAGTTTTCCAAAGTGGTTGCAACAATTTACATGCCCAACAACCGGCACTGGTATTTTCAGCCTTTTTTATTCTAGTCATTGGTAGGTGTGCCGTGGTGTCACAGTGAGAGTCCAATTTGCATATCCCTGATGACCCTGGTGTGATGGCACTTCCCTACGCTAACTGGCCATTTGGAAAAATTCTTTTGTGAAGCTGAAAGCTGAGTTCTTTACTTTTGAGGTGTCAAAACTTCAAGTGTTGATGTGAATTCTTCCAGGTTGTACAATTTAAGGATGCTGTGAACAGAACAAGCCCCATTAACAGTACTGTGACAGAATCTACTAAGAAGGCCTACATGTATGTCAATGGGTCTTCTCCCAGAGGGCCAGTCATTCAGAGTCTCTAGATACTTTAAGAATACACATTAGGGCTGATAATAAGTATTTCCAGGACAAAAGAACTACTACCATCTCACAACATGTATAAACAGCACGACTCAACAAACAGCCCTAACAATTAATCTAAGCTACAATTTGAAGCTTCTATAACATGATAAAAGGCAATGAAAAGAGAAGTCTTAACTCTCTTTTATCCTAATAATATATTTTAGCGATACAGAAAAGGGAATAAAGTAATGAATATTCTTCCACCCGTCACCTAGCTTTTAACAAATCGTGACATTCTGCCTTATATGCTTCAGCCTCTTTAAGAATTAAAACGCTGCACATACCAAGAGGCAAACACCATCTGGAATATGATTTTTATCGTTCCCATGGATTCTTTCATACTGTCATGGCACACTTAGAGCTAAGCAGACAACATTTTTATGTGTTTTAAAATTTTATACAACTATCATAGTGTACTCAACCACTGACTCCTGAATACCTAACATAGTGTTAAAAATAAGAAAGCAAACCTCATTTATGTTTATTCTTGACCACCAGTCGAAGTAATAAAATCCTGAATATAATTAATCTCTCCAAAAATCAGACCAATAGGGGTCACAAGAGTATCAAAAAGGGGAACAAAATTTTAAAAAGTCAGAAAAACCAAGAATTATCTGATTACAATTGGCCAAAAGGAAATAACACCAGGGAGGGCTAACAGATCTTGGTATCTCATTCTAAATCCATAGGCTTTTTTTTGGTTTTGTTTTTTTAAATAAATTTATTTATTTATTTTTGGCTGCATTGGGTCTTCATTGCTGTATGCGGGCTTTCTCTAGTTGCGGCGAGCAGGGGGCTATTCTTCGCTGCGGTGTGCGAGCTTCTCACTGCGGTGGCTTCTCTTTGTTATGGAGTTCGGGCTCTAGGTGCACAGGCTTCAGTAGTTGTGGCACGTGGGTTCAGCAGCTGTGGCTCGTAGGCTCTAGAGCTCAGGCTCAGTAGTTGTGGCACACAGGCTTAGTTGCTCCATGGCATGTGGATTCTTAACCACTGCACCACCAGGGAAGTCCAATCCACAGGCTTTTAGAATGAGTAATTCATAGGTACCTTTCTGTTTCAAGAGGACCATTCTTTTCACTGCTGGATATCAAAATATGCACTCTTTTTTTGCTCAAAAGATTTCTGAGATTTATCCATACTAATACACAAAGCTCTAGTACATTCATTTCCATTGCTGCGCAATATTCTATTATATAAATTTATCATTGCTTTGTTTACCCATTTTCCTATTTATAGTCATATTTTTAGTTTTTTTCACTATAACATACAACGCTGTGATAAACATTCTAGGACACATCTCCTATGTGAGTGTCTGGGAGATATTCCAAGCAGGGAAGCTGCTAGAACACGGGCTCTGTGTATCTTTGTCTTCTCTGACACCATCATGCTGCTCTCCATGTTGGCTTTACCAACTCCCCCTGGCAGCGTCTGAGAGGTACTGCTTCTCCACATCTTCAGTAAGCACTTAGTGTTATTATTTTTATTTGATGAGTATAAAATGGTATTATCTAAATTTGCATTTCTTTGACTGATACTTAGTGAAGTTAAACATCTTTTCCTTTACTTCCTTAAACACAGAAAAAGTAGTTACAGTTGACCCTTGAACAATGTGGGGGTTATGGGCACTGACCCTCTGTGCGGTTGAAAATCTGCATATAACTTTATATATATATATGTAAATACTACAATACTACACCATCTGTGGTTGGTTGAATCTACAGATATGGAATCATGGATACAGAGGGCTAACTGTAAAGTTATACTCCCACTTTTGACTGTTTAGAGGATTGGTGCCTCTAAACCCTGCATTATTCAAGGGTCAAATGTATTTGCTATTGAAAAAAATCCATGTTTAAGTGGACCTGTGCAGGGAATCCCCTGGCTGTCCAGTGGTTAGGACTTAGTGCTTTCACTGCTGTGGCCCGGGTTCGATCCGTGGTTGGGGAACGAAGACCTTGCAAGCCGCACAGTGTGGCCAAAACAAAACAAAACAAAGCAAAAAAAACTGTGCAGCTCAAACCCATGTTGTTCAAGGGTCAACTGTATAATTTCTTTGGTAAAGAAGAACTCTCTATAAACAGAATGGCCTCAACAAATACGTGGCCTTTTACATTGAAAAATATTCCTGGGGCAAACAAATCACTATTGAAATGAAGGGCTTCTTATTCTGGAACTGAGGCAGCACAAGGTTTTAGACTAGAGATTGGCAAACTTTTTCTGTAAAGGGCTAAATATTTAGTAATATTTTGGCCTTTGTGGGCCACGTGGTCTCTCTTAAAACTACTCAATTTTGCCACTGTAGCATGAGAGTGGTTAATATGTAGACAAATGAATGTGGGGGTGTGCCCATCAAACTTTATTCACTTAAATTTGAATTTCATATAACTTTCCCATGTCAAAATTATTCTTCCTTTGATTTTTTAAAAATCTAACCATTAAAAAATGTAAAAACCCATTCCATGTGAGCCATACAAAAACAGATGGTAGGCCAGATTTAGCCCCTGGGCTGTAGCTGGACAACCCTTGTTTTAGACCATCACTGATACTCTCTTTTGAACGTGCTTGCCCACCCTCCTGACTTCCTGTCATTTTGCAGAATGCCTCTTATTATTATGTTCACTTAGTGAATCTCAAATTGTCCTGCAATGTCTTTTTATGCATATCTCAACCACTGAAGTGTTGACGGCAAACTTAAAGCTAGGTCTCAGTGAACCTCAAACTCCGCTTCGCAGAGTATCTGAGGAACACCCCAGATGCCATTGTTCTTGGAAAGCTTGGACAAGAGCTACAAGAGGAAATACAGGAGACTGGGTAGAGAACTCACTGTTCGAATTGGCGTAGAGAGTTCGAAGGGAGAAGCCACTGAGCGTCAGCTCCCTCAGCTGGTTCCGCTCACAATGCAGCTGCTCCAAGTTGCACAAGGAGCTAAGATCTAAGTCAGTCAGCTGATTGTCCCGCAGATCCATGTGGGTGATGTACTTATTTCCCTCCAGATTCTCAATAACCATGGTTTTCAGATGGTTCATCCTTAATATTCAGAAATAAGAAAATCATTAGAAATAAATTTTACTAAATGTGCTGACCAAAAGAAAAATAGAAGTATGATCCTTTTTTCTCTTTCCTAAACAGCATAAGAATTTCACTACTTGCCTCATTTTGCAAGGTACTAAGTAAATAACCACAGATAGCTGTACCTTGAGCTCTTTGTTTATAAACTAAGTTAGAGACAATCCAGATTGGCAAATACATGTACAAATTAAATAAAGAGAAAGGAAAGGGGACCATGCCCACGAAGAGTTTAAAACTTGCACCCAAATACCAAGTACATTAGGTAGGGATGAAGGAATAGGACAAAGGAACAAGAAGATGAACATAACTTGTCGGGTTAGGAGTAGCAAGGCATTCACGGAGTAAGTACCAGGTAAGAGCAAGAGGAAGCAGTCATACTTCCTCTTGTGCTGGATTCCTCTTGTAATGGATTCTCTAGTGCTAAGATTCCCATTACCTCAATTAACGAAGAGGAAAATACTCTGTATCAATATGGAATAGTTCAAGGGCAAATTATAGAAAATGACTTCTTTGTTCTCTTCTATATAAGTATCTGATTTAATGCATGCAGGCCTGTTCATTTTCCTGCATTTCAATAAATTTTTCTGTTACTATGTCTTTATAAGGGACATCGATGACTTAGTGTAAATGACAGAACATCCAGTATGCGTGTTTTACTAGCTTCCTTTAGGAAAAGATTATAAATAAATAATAAATAATATATTTTAAAAGGGAATAAAACTCTTATTAAAAATTGTTAGTAGTAAAACTGTTAACATTTTAATTATAATACAATAGATATCAAGAAGCAACCCAATGATTCAATAGAAAAATGGTCAAGTTTATGGAAAAATACAAACTACCAATAAGTATACAAAAAGACACTCAGCTCACTCACCATAAATGCTGATTAAAACAATGAAATACTATTTTCTACCTACTACATTGACAAGGAAGAACACTGCTAAAATCCAATGTGATAAGAATGTGATGACATCGGAGTTCTCATAAAACATTGCTGGGAGGGTAAGTCAGAACAACCTTTGTCTCTACCACATGGTACACCTACCTCATTCATAATCTCTCTGCCATTGAATGAAAAATGAAGCTTAACTACAGCTTTGAAAACATACAGTGTTCTAAAATCCTAATGTTTTAAAAAGTCTTCATAAAAAGAAAACGTAAAGGTCTATTATAGGTCAGGCGAAAGGAAGGCACGGTGAAGAATGACCTCACCTCAAATCCACATGTTTGACGTGGCTCATACAGTTCAGCACCTCCAGGTTCAGCACTTCCAGTTGGTTTCCTGCCATAACCACTTTATCTAACATAGTGAGTTTCTCATAAACCTTGGGAATTTGACTAAAGTTGTTGAAGGAAATACCCAGGGAGGAAAGCTGTTGCAGATTTCCCAATTCTTCAGGTAAAGTAGTCAGAAAGTTGCCATCAAGACAGAGGGTTTGAAGACTGCAGGAAGAAAACAAAACTTGATGAAAAGTTTTAACTGGAATGGATAGAACTAGAATTATGGATTTTGACTTGTCATTAACTTATTATGAATCCAATAATGATAAAATGCCCTAGGTCTATCTAAATAGAGTCTTACTAAGATAACTGAAATACAGCTGGTCCCTCTAACATCAAGGGTAATCAGAGCCTCTGCTGTTAAAACTGAGGGACTAGTTACTTCTGTAGGCAAGTAGCTGCTGCTGACCAGAATCCTCATAATTACATGATTTATTTCACTGCAAGAGCTCATGGAACTACCTTCATTCCAAATGCCAGACAAGTTCCTTACTCTGCAAACACAGGAAAAGACAAATCTAGTAAAAGTCAGATACTTACTTCAGCAGATTGCCAATCTGACTCGGCAGGTCGTGGAATCCATTACAAGAAAGGTTGAGCTCGGTCAGGGTAGAAATTTCACATAACAATACAGGAAATGACCCAAGCTTATTATGGGACAAGTTCAGGCCCTTAAGCTGAGAAAATCTAAAAAGCAAAGGCATATTATAGTACTGAATGAAAAAGTGATCTATTTTAAATGTCCATCAAAGAATTTGTTCTGCAAATATTTACTGAGCACTCAGTATGTGCCGAACGTTATGTGTCGCATAGACACTAAGATAACTAATACCCAGTGCAAGCTGTTGAGAAAACCAGGTCTGGTGCGACAGGAGTTGTTCTCTCTTCTCCTTAAAAATGCAGAAAATCTTGAAAAGCTCATATTGGTACAATTATCTTCTATCAAAGTGAATCAATCATTATTGATATGCTTCAAATCTTTTCCTTTATTAAATTTCTATGTGCGATATACGAAAGCCTTAACAATAATTAATCAACCTATGGACACAGGAATAGCTAACAAACCTTCAGATCAAATCCCATTATAAGCAATTTCTTTTTTTGTACTGAAACTATGCTGGCTCAAAAGTCACTTGAAATGAATGGGCCAGTTAGAGCTTAAAAATATGTAGGTGATACTGAGTTTTACTGTAATGTGATGATATACAACATGAACTAACTTTTAATGCTTCAATTTTTTTTTGTAGCAGTATCTATATAATGTCTCACTGAGAGATAGTATCATCATAAATTGGATCCACTCCTGTAAGTCTACTTAGAAGTATTATACTTCATTACTGTACTATTACAAGACGGTAAGGCTGAGGTGGTGTTCTCCACGATGATGAACTATATCATCTGCTTCTAGATTTGAATCCTTGGTACCTCTGTCTAATGTTCCTCTTCCAAAATTTCAGCTTGAGTACTGATTGTTCCTTCGGCTTGGCACCTTGACTTCCAAATTGCTAATCCAGCCCTCAAACTAGATTAACCCTCTTTTCATAGAAACAGAAGGAAATACTAGAAACCCACTTCCTTAAAATTATAGCTTTTTATTTTTAAATATCAATATTATTAAAATAATTATTTCATTACTAAATATAGGCTTATATTTGAAAACCTTTGCAAAACATTTCAGATGAGGTAAAAATCATGCTTTCTGAAAATTATTCTAGAAATATTAGTTACTAAGTATATAAAGTATGTCATTTCAATGTGCATTTATCTTTTTAATCACCATATAATTTGAACGCTTTAATTTCCAATTTCTCTCCTCCCCACAAGAAGCCCAGACAATTACTTACACCATATATTTATTCACTTCTGTCCATTTTTAAAGGGAGGAAGGAGATGAAATGGGTGGAGGGTGGAAATGGGGAATATAGTCTAACAAAGGAGATGGGAAAATATATGGGTCATTGCCCCTTAGGACTGAAATGGTTCCTGTATTAGAAGAGAGAGGTTTCATAGCTGACAAAAGACTTCAGAGTTGGCAGTAGCAGGTGCAAAGGAAAGATAAAAGCCCTATCCTTGGAGTGGAATTCTTGAAATCTGGCCTATTTCCTTTAAGTTAGTTAAGTTTGAAACTTCTGATTCAAAAACTTCCCATATACAGAATCTCTCGATTTACCCTGGAGGCAGATCACGCATTGCTGTCAATGACATACAGAAAAGGATTATCCAAACCAAGGGCAGCTCAATGTTGCCTCCGTAACAGAAACTGTGCATCTACCTTCTCTTGTACAGAGGGGAGAAGGGGAGTGGGAAAATTGTTAATAACAATTCTTACTTCCTCTTCAAAATGGAGGGGAAGTTTTCAAATATATATATGATGGTAAACATGCTTGCTTATAGGTACTGATTACAATTCAGTTTTAGTAAGCTAGTCTGGAAACCTATGCCCCACATACTTGTAGAAAGTGTCAAGGCCCCCTGGTCTTTCTAATTGCATGAAGTTGTGTCGCAAGTTGAGGTAGGTGATATCTTGACTGTAGAAGAGATGCTCAGGAACCTCCTCAAGGCTGTGACACGAGAGGTCCACGGTACTGATACGCTGGGACACCACCTGGACAAGGTCAAAGAGAAGAGCCATCTGAGCCAGCCCCAAATGTTTCCCACCCAGCAGAGGACGGAACGGCATTGACACAAAAAGGCACCGATTAAAAAGATGGGAGGGACTTCCCTGGTGGCGCAGTGGTTAAGAATCCACCTGCCAATGCAGGGAATACGGGTTCAAGCCCTGGTCCGGGAAGAAGCCCTTAGACCACGTAACAACTAAGCCCCGTGCACCACAACTACTGAGCCTGCACTCTAGAGCCAGCGAGCCATAACTACCGAGTCTGTGTGCCACAATTACTAAAGCCCGCGTGCCTAGAGCCCGTGCTCCGCAACAAGGGAAGCCACTGCAACGAGAAGCCTGCGCACTGCAATGAAGAGTAGCCCTCGGTCGCCCACACACAGCAACGAAGACCCATCGCAGCCAAAAATAAACAAATAAATAAATTTATTTATTTATTAAAAAAAGTAAGATGGGAAAGAAAAGAAAGGTCATGAGATCCGATTATTCATTTATAAGAAACAGTTAATTTTTACTTTTTCCTAAAACGATGAGATGCTTGAAAAACAGAAAGGTATAAGCTGTAAAGTGTCTACAAGTAAAAGGTAAAAAAAAAAATACAAATCATAAAGATGGGAAGTTAACAGTTCATGCAGGAAGTTAGGATGATTCAAAGTAACTGTACAAAACTTTAGGAGGGAGTGTGATACTGAAAGACACAGCCTTTTGCAGCCACACAAGCCCTGTTCCTTACTTGTGCAATTTCTTCATCTGTCACGAGGAAAATTAAATAACCAAGCACACAGCACCACTGCTTAGCATGCAAAAGGTGCTCAAAAAATATTAATTTCTCTTTACAAGGGCAGAAGAATGAAATAGCTATTTAAAATTGAAACTAGTTTTATTCAAAGATTTTATACCACCACAAGTACAGAAAATCCAATAAAGCCAAAACAAGATTTATATTACTATAATAGTAGGCTAATACAACATGGACTGTGAAAATGGGTCTAAAACAAACAAAATATCACTGCAAAAGTCATTCATGTTTTGATGGCATGTCATTATACTGAAACAATCCTTCATGAAGCTATTTAGCTCCATAAAGAAAAATGCGTTTAAATTCTGAAAAGATGGCTAGGAAAACAAGAGAATTTGGAAAATGAAATACAATTTTAGAGCACTTCATCTTTAAAGGCTAGGAAAGCAGAAATTATGCTAAAAAGCCAATTATCCTCAGCATACAGGAATAATGGTTTGTGACAGGATCACAGGCCATGTCCCATCAATAAGTTCAAATTTAAAGTGGTTCATCAAAGCTGTGCTAAACACATACAGATGCACTAGGCTACGAGTTAGGGAACAGCTCCATCTATCATTGACCACTATGGTCGAGGGAGAGTCATTTGAATTTCATCGTGTCTCAAATCCTTCAAGGCCCTACCTTTTTCACAGAGATGGTATAAAGGTAAATGCACCTGAAAACACTTTTGTAAGCATTCTGTACTATGCAAATATAAATAATAAGTTAAGGATCTGGGAGAATTCCATTTCATTCGCTATGTACTCAGAAAGGCCTAGAGTGATGTGCATAAGAATTATAATTTGATCTCTTGGGAGTAAGTTCAGTTTCAAAATACACTTCTGTTGGGTTTCTCTGCTCTTATCTCCACATCAGGACATCTGACAGCTTATCACCTTGGATGATTGCCGCTGCCATCTCTGGTACTCAGCCAAAGTCTCAAAGCTGACGTGATAGGTCTGAGCTTGGGCTCCAGCTGAGCTGAATGCAAGGCAGTACTGACGTCGCTTCACTTCTTCTACCTGAAGAAGAGAAGGGGAGAAAACCGGAACCAATTAAAGTAAACAATCCCAATCAAAGGACAATAACAAGACAAACAACTCAATTTTTTAAAATAGGCAAAAGATCTGAACAGATATTTCTCCAAAGAAGACAGAGGAATGGCCAATAAGCAGACGATATGATGTTCTACATCATTAGTTATTAGAAAAATGCAAGTCAAAACCACGAAGTACCATGTCACATTCACTAGGATGGCTAAAATAAAAAACACAGATACTAACAAGTGTTAGGTAACAAGCATTAGCAAGCATACAGAGAAACTGGAACCCTCATACACTGCTGTGGGAATGTAAAATGGTGCAGCCACTTTGGAAAACAGCCTGGCAGTTCCTCAAAAGCAACCATGCGACGCAGCAATTCCATTCCTGGTATATACCCAAGAAAAGACGTATCCACACAAAAATTTGTATGTGAATTATTAGCAGCATTATTCATAATAGTCAAAAAGTGGACATACCCTCAATGTTCATCAACAGGTAAATGTATAAACAAAATGTAGTACATCCATACAATGGAATACTACTCAGCCGTAAATGGGAATAAAATATTGATACACACTAAAACATGCATGAACCTTGAAAACGTTATATTAAGAGGAAGAAGTCAGTCACAAAGAACCATATATTATATGATTCCATTTATATGAAATGTCCAGAATCAGTAAATCTATAGAGACAGAAAGTAGATTAATGGGTGCCTGGGGCTAGAGAAGGAATGGGGAGATGACGGCTAAGTAGTGCAGGGTTTCTTTTCAAAGGGTCATGAAAGTATTCTAAAATCGATTATGGTGATAGTTGTACAACTCTGTGAATATACTAAAAGTCACTGAATTGTACACTTTAAATGGATTAATTGTACACTATATGAATCCTGTCTCATAAAGCTGTTTAAAAAAAAACAAAGGGGGAATTCCCTAGTGGTCCAGTGGTTAAGACTCCACGCTTCTTCCACTGCAGGGGGGCACGGGTTCGATCCCTGGTCAGGGAACTAAGATCCCGCATGCCGCAGAGTGCGGCCAAAAAAAAGAGAAAAAACCAAAGGAATACTTATTTAACAGATATGTTGAAGAAGTAGGATTCATAGGGCATAGCCATAAGTAAATTTATTTATTACTCTTTAAATCACAAAACAATCTCAGTTTGATAATTATCTGCTGAATGAATACTATTTACTATTGTGGGTGCTGGGGACATAACAGGAGAAAAAATTAACAAACCCTCTGGCCTCAATGGAGTTTATATATCAAAATGGTGACATGAGAGCTTCCCTGGTGGCACAGTGGTTAAGAATCCGCCTGCCAGTGCAAGGGACACAGGTTCGAGCCCTGGTCCGGGAAGATCCCACATGTTGTAGAGCAACTAAGCCCATGCACCACAACTACTGAGCCTGAGCTCTAGAGCCCGCAAGCCACAACTGCTGAGCCCATGTGCCACGCACCTAGAGCCTGTGCTCCACAACAAGAGAAGCCACCACAACTAGAGAAAGCCCGCGCGCAGCAACGAAGACCCAATGCAGCCACAAATAAATAAATAAATAAATAATGGTGACATGATATAGCATAATATGCTAAAATACAGAATGAGTAACATGAAGAAAAATAAAGCAGGGTACAGGCTTGGAGGGGAACAGGGTAGGTGATCTGAGTTATGAATAGGACAGTCAAGGAAGGACTCACTGAGGAGGGAACATGTGAGCAAAGACCCCACAAGTCTTTTATTTTATTCAGGAGCAAGGTGTGGAAACCTCCTGGGGAAGGAGCATTCCCAGCTTAGCAACAGTCAGTATAAGTCCCGGTAATGCAAGAATGCATGCCTGTTTCAGAACAGGAGAGTCTGCAGGCCCACATGATAAAAGCCAAAGTTTCCACTTCAAGGGTAAGACTGCTCCAACCCTTTCCCCACCACTGCGACACACTGGAGGTAGCTGCCTGCCTGCAAGGGGTACCTTGGCCTACTTTTTGGACTCACCTCCCCGCTTACTTACTAGGTGCTGGGATAGAAGCCATTTCTGACTCCCTCCATCATTGAAGTGGGGCAGGAGGAAGGACAGGGAAGACACAAGCCCAAAGGTTCTTACTAGACTAGTAGAGTCATAACCTAACTTCACACTCTCTGGGCCTACCAGATTTTAAAGGGGATGATCTTCCTCAGTAGGTCCTTTTGAGGGTTCTTTGGATACCTGGTCCCCCCAATCCAACCAATGATGGCTTCTCACGTACAGATCCCTTGACCAGGCTAATGCATGCTATTCTAGCAGGTGACCACTCCCTCCTCAGACCTGAAGGAATCTGGTGGTCCACTGACAGCCCACCCTCCAGTGAAGTCTGTTTGCCCCTCCAGGTGGCCCCACTGGACATATTCTAAGAGAATCCACCCACCTACCCAATGGTTCCTGCTCTCTCTCAACCCATCTGGGTCACATACTAACCCAAAGAGTACACAGTGATCCCAACACATGAGTTAGGCGCTTTGCTCTATCACCAAAGCAGCTGGCAGCTTATCTTTCGTCCTCAAGACTTCCTGGTTAGGAGGCAGGACACCAGCGCACTACGTCCCCCTCACTGCAGGGGACCCATATCAGGCTCTCTTGGGTCCTTTTGAAACCTCTTTCACTAGGCTTGAGGAAAGAGGCAGAAACCTCCCTCAGTACCATTTGGGGTGGTGGCAGGGATTCACTGCACAACAGCTCTCTTCAACAACCCAACCTATATAGCTTTGATGAGGATGAAGTTTTTTTATAGTTATGGAACCACTTACATCTTTGTCTGACATCTCACTTTAGTATGTCATAGCTACTGAATCTTGGTGAGTCAGCTGGAAACTTCCAAGTTATACTCATAAATCACTTATCCCAAAACTGCATCACACTTTCCTTACTGAACACACTACCACATCTTGAATACTGTTCAGGATAGTTTGAGCTTTAGTTGTTTAAATTTATATTTAAAATATTAAAAATTTTAAATGTTTTTACAATCAATATTAAATTTACTACCATATTTTGTCAGTGTCTGCGCTCATCATCTATTTATCTCATGCCTTCCCTTTGAATTTACTTTCCTTTGTTGTTTTATTTCTTTTTTTTGTTTTTTGGAGGGGTGTTGTTTTTTAATTTTTTTAAATGAAATTCATGTCCACTCTTTTATTTATTTTTGGCTGCATTGGGCCTTCATTGCTGCACGTGGGCTTTCCTTAGTTGCAGTGAGCAGGGGCTACTCTTCGTTCTGGTGCACAGGCTTCTCACTGCAGTGGCTTCTCTTGTTGCGGAGCACGGGCTCTAGGTGCGCGGGCTTCAGCAGTTGTGGTGCACGGGCTTAGTTGCTCTACGGCATGTGGGATCTTCCCAGACCAGGGCTTGAACCTGTGTCCTCTGCATTGGCAGGTGGATTCTTAACTACTGCGCCACCAGGGAAGTACCAGTCTTTTTTTCTTTTTTTGGCTGCACCGCGGCAGTGAAAGCACCCAGTCCTAACCACTGGACCGCCAGGGAACTCCCTCATTAGTCTTTATACGTCTGAAAATGTCCTATTTTGCCTTGACTTTTGTAAAGTAATTCAGCTGCATATAGACTACAGGTTGACATTTATTTTCTCTCAGCAATTTTGCAAATAGTCTTCTACACATATTGTTGATGAAAAGAAAGCTGCTGTCAGCCTGTCAATTCTTTGCAGGTAACCTTTTCTTTCTGGAAGCTTCTGTGATTTGCTCCTTCATGTTCTGCCAACATGTCTACGTGTCAACTTATTTTTATTTATCCTGTTCAGTACCCAGTGTCTTTTCAATATGAACACTCATGTCTGTCTTTATTTCTAGAAAAATCTCAACCATTATTTCTTCAGATATTGCTTATCCATTCTCCTTTACTCTCCTCTCTGGAACTGCTATTAGATGTATACTGGACCCTCCCTTATGGGCTCTCTTATACGTTTTATCTGTGAAATTCTTTAGTACGTTCGTTGGTTCATTACATTCAGCTGTGAAGTAGTGACTTAAAAACACAGCATCAGTCCAGGAGTGCTACAGCAGCTCTGCCCTGCCACCAGGGGCCCAGGCGCCTCCTGCTTTCCATAAGGCCACACTCAGCAAATGCCTGCAGTTTCCAGCCACCATATGACTGCTCCATCTCCAATACCAAGAGACTATGTTCCATAAAGGAAGGAAACGCAGGGCAAAGGGTCAAGCCATCCACGTCTCTCCCACTTTAAAGGCCTTTCCCAAAAGTCCCACCTGCAAACTTCTGTTTATATTTATTAGCCACCACTAGCTACAAGGGAGGCTGGGGAGTTTTTGATCTTGGTCACATCACCACCCTGAACACAATTATATTCTACTAGTGAGGGAAGAGAGAGACCGTACAAGAATTACGTAAATGGGAGGTTTGTTTTTCTTTCTCTTTCTTGCTCTGTTTCCCACTTCCTCTCCGCCAATCCTCCAACCTTGTCCTCACTCACCTTCTCCCTTTGGAGAAATTTCACTTACTTTCTTCACTATCCTTCAGCCCCCAATAATAGAACCAGGTCTCATATTGGTAGTAGTGGGTTCCTGCTCCATGGATGGTACTGGAGTGACACACATTCATTTATTAGGCCAGGTGGGGCTTGTTCATTTCGTAGTCACAGGGCATACAACTGGGTCCACCCATTTGTTTAGAACCACAGCCAGGAACAAGCCTTGGTTCCAGTCAGTGGTTTACAGAAGTTTTTTGTTTGGGTTTTTGTTTTTTTCCAGCTTTTTATCAGGAACAAAGAATACCACTCATTTCCTAGCTTCCAGCAATAAGCTTGGGCCAGGTCCCCCATCATAACCAGAGTACTTTTAGACCCAGATACTTATAGGAGCTAAACCCCTAGGCTGCCACCTTTCAGACCCAGAGCCCAGTAGGCCCTCACCACTTACATTTCTATTCCACATTCCTAAGTCCAGCTATGTGGAACTGCCTTTCCTATGATGGGGAATTCTCTAGTACAGATGCAAGAAATGGCAGGTTTCTCTGGCTGCTGGGTAGGAGCTTATGACCACTCCAGACTGAATTTCAGTCTAACGGGGGAAAAAGAGAAACAGGAAAGAATCTATTTTGGAGGGGATGCTAACAGCTACTTCTAGTTTACAAAGGCAGCTTCTAGTGGTAGCATCCTCTGTCTACTCTTGGTGGTACCAATGAGAGAGCATTTAGTGCCTAGCAGTGGACGCAGGGGTTTCTCCAACAGACGGGTCCTGCAGCAGAATTTGGGGCATGAATAGTCTTTGGACCTCCCAGGGAGTCTGTGATGTACATGAACTTGTTTTATGCTTAAATTAGCCTGAGTGGTTTTGTTTAAAACTAAGAACACAAAAACTTTGTGACATAATCTTTAATAATGCTCATATTGGTTTATTTGAAAAGATGTGGAAAAAGCTCTGAAAAGCATATGTGATATTTTTTTAATTAAGATGATTAGAGGAAGAATAATTCATCTTTGTGAGTCTTACCTTTCCCCCAACCAGAGGCAAAATGTGCATCTTTCCAGTCTGACAATCCTTCACTGAGGAAACGATGAGGCAGGTGCCACAGAGAACAACCAGGCGTTCAGCCCACTTATGCAGCTGGGTCTTTCCCTTTCGTACATTATAGATGCCAGACAGAAGGATTCGATCCAGATGATCCATCTGGCATGGTTTTTCTGAAAAGAAAAGAGTACTTCAAAAGCCACCATTAAAGTAGCATAAAAATAATGAAAGGGAAAAAGAAAGTATTACACGTTAACATTCAGCAACCCTAGTATAGATTTAAGTAACCAAGCAATATAAGTATTACAAAATAAGCTCTCAGTCTTAAAATGTTGTCCATCCCTAAGTTATATAATGGGAGCACTACAAATTGTGGTCTAGGGAACAACATGTTATTTTGGATGCCATTGTTAATCCTTCTTCCAACAGTCATATCTCCCATGTACACAAAGACAGACAGAATGACAGAGTGGTTAAGATCATGGACTTGGGAGTCAGACACTCAAACCTGAGTTTGAATCTTGGTTCTGCCACTCACTTTGTTTCATTGAACTAGATAATCTCACTGACCTTGACTTTCCTCATTTATAGAGTTTGGATCTTAATACTATCTACCTTCACATGGTTCTTATAAAAAATTAAGATAATGAATGTAAAATACTAAGCATAGTTTTAGATACAAAACAAGTATGGAATAAGTGACAGCCACTATTGTGCTTAGTCTATTCTAGAATGAAGAAATGAACAACTAGTTCTGTACACAGAACCCCCTAAGGGTTAGGGTTGGGGTTAGGTTTAGGGTTAGGGAACGGGGACGGTTTAGGGTACTGCTGCTCTTTGTGAAGAAAAGCTTTCGGCTGATATTTCAGTCAACTATCCCAATCATGGTGGCAGAAGCAATACATGCATGCAAGAGCTTCTCTATTTTTTGCCACCCTTTAGAAATCTTTATATGACTGAGGTATAGTGAACAAAACAGAGCATTATGACAGAAGAGATGTTCTTGGTTAAAGCACTACTAGAAACAGACAGTAACTCTACAAAGAAATGAACAGGATCAGCAACAGTACGAGGCTGTGCAAACACCAATAAACGGGGAACTGAGAAAACTGGGTTGTACTCAGTATTATTACATAATTGATTATGGAACCCTGAGCATTGCTTTGCCCTATTAACTATGTTTTTCCCATATAAAAAAAACGAAGAAATGGGCTAGCTTACTTCAAAGCTTTTAAAACTTTGTATGTTAACACCAGATGTATGGAAGAGTCATTTCTCCTTCTATTCTAGGCCAATCCTTTCATCTCTTTTCTAAATTCCACCTTCCTTGGGGAGTTTGGTTCTTCATTCTTCTCACTCTTCAACTCCACCCTCCCTATTGTTTCTATCAAAGCTACAAAAGCACTCAAGTTTTCCCCCATTCCTTCTCATTCTCAACAGAATTCCTTTAGTTGAGGGATTCTCTAATTCCTATGTGCCCAAGAATTATCTAAGAATTAGTTTAAAATGCAGAACACCAAGACCTACCCACAGAGAGTCTAATTCAGAGGGTCTGGGATGGAACATAGGAAAATGTATTTTTAACAAGTATCCCAAGTAATTTAAATGCAGATGGCCCACAAACGATATTTTAAGAAACTATAAGTTTAACCTTTTGAGGCTCTTTTCTTCTCATTTGTGCTTCTATATTAGCTATCTCTGTTACCTCACCTTTTATTTACTCAATTTACTTCAATCTGGCTTCCACTTCCCAAAAACTACACTATTCATATGTTGATAAGGGCTTTCAAATTTCTATCTCCCGCCCCAATCTTCCCTTAGTTCTGATCTCATATATCCAATTGCCTGCTAGACATGTCCAACAGATGTCCCCATTCACCTCAAATTTACAGATTCATAGACTCATAGACACAGAAGACAAACTTACGGTTGCCAAAGGGGAAAAGGGCAGGGGGGGATAAATTTGGAATTTGGGGTTAACAGATACAGACCACTGCATATAAAATAGATAAACAACAAGGACCTACTGTATAGAAAAGGGAACTATATTCAATATCTTATAAGAATCTGTAGTGGAAAAGTACCTGAGGGGAGTTCCCTGGTGGGCTAGTGGTTAAGATTTGGCTCTTTCACTGCCATGGCCACAGGGTTCACTCCCTGGTCAAGGAACTGAGATCCCACAAGCCACGTGGCACGGCACCCCCCACCACCACCAAAATAAGTATCTCAAAAAGAATACACACACACACACACATAAAACTGAATCACTTTGCTGTAAACCTGAAACACTGTAAATCAACTATACTTCAAAAACATAAAATTTTACAGATACAAAACCAGTATCAAAACCTGGTGTGAGTCTGAAAAGAAAGTAAAACTATCTCTATTTGAAAATAATATGATCTTGTATATAGAAAATTACCTTCCTAGGTAAGCCACACCAAAAAAACACTATTATAACTAACAAATGAGTTCAGAAAGGTTGCAGGATACAAGATTTTTAAAGCACCAGTTGTATTTCTATGCACTAGAAATAAACAATTCAAAAGTGAAATTAAGAAATCAATTGCATTTATAATAGCATCAAAAAGAATAAAATGAAAATACTACAAAACTTGTATACTGAAAATATAAAACATAGTTGTAAGAAATTATAAAAGACATAAATGAATGGAAAGACAGCCAGTGTCCCTGGGTTGAAAGACTTAATATTGTTAAGATGGCAAAACCCCCCAAATTGATTTACAGATTTAATGCAATCCCTATCAAAATTCTAGATAACTTCATGACAGAAACTGACAAACTGATCCAAAAATTCCCATAGAATGCAATGGACTCAGAACAGCTTGAACAGTTGAAAACAGGCTTTTCAACTCAAAACAATCTTGAAAAAGAAAAACAAAATTGGAGGACTCTATTTCCCAATTTCAAGACGTACTACAAAGTAAGGAGCTGGCATATAAAGTGCAGTTCTGATATAAGGATAGACATAAAGCAATAGAATAGAGAGTTCACCAAAAAACCCCTACTTTGGACAACTCATTTTTGACAAGGGTGCCAAGATAATTCAAGGGGAAGGAATAGTCTTGTCAACAAATGGTGCTGGGAATTCTGGATATCCACATGCTAAGGAAAGAAGCTGAATCCCTAACCTCACACCATATACAAAAATTAATTCAAAATGGATTATAGACCTAAATGTAAGAATGAAAACTATAAAACTTTAAAAGAAAAGATAGGAATAAATCTTGTAAATTTAGAATAGGCAATGGTTTCTTAGATATTGACATAAAAAGCACAAGTGACGAAAAAGAAAATACAGATAAACTGGACTTTGAAAATAAAAGGCTGTGTGCTTCAACAGACACCATCAAGAAAGTGAAAAGAAGACTCACAAAACAGGAGAGAATATTTGCAAATCATATACCTAATAAGAGACTTGTATCCAAAATAAAGAACTATTACAATTCAGCAATAAAAAGACAAATAATCCCATTAAAAATTGGGCAAAGGATTTGAACAGGTACTTCCCCAAAGAAGATATACAAAAGACCGACAAGCACAGGAAAAGATGCTCAACCTCATTAGTTATTAGATAAATGTAAACGAAAACTACGAGATACCAGTTCACACCCACTAGGATGACTATAATCAAAAAAGACAAACAATAACAAGTGTTGGTGGGAATGTAAAGAAATTAGAACCCTTCATGGTTGGGGGGATTATGAAATGGTGCGATCACTTTGGAAATCAGTCTGACAGTTCCTTAAAGCTTAAACATAGTGTCACCATATAATCTAGCAATTCTACTCCTACATCTACATCCAAGGGAACTAAAAACATATGTCCACACAAAAACTTGTACATGAATGTTCACAGTAGCATTATTCATAATAGCCAAAAAGAGGAAACGACACAAATGTCCATCAACTGATGAGTGGATAAACAGAATGTGGTATATGCATACAATGGAATATTATTCAGCCATGAAAAGAAATTAAGTACTGATACATGCTACAAAATGGATGAACCTTAAAACACTATGCTGAGGGCTTCCCTGGTGGCGCAGTGGTTGAGAGTCCGCCTGCCGGTGCAGGGGACACGGGTTCGTGCCCCGGTCCGGGAAGATCCCACATGCCGCGGAGTGGCTGGGCCCGTGAGCCATGGCCGCTGAGCCTGCGCGTCCGGAGCCAGTGCTCCGCAATGGGAGAGGCCACAGCAGTGAGAGGCCCACGTAACTCAAAAAAAAAAAAAAAATCTAAAAACACTATGCTGAGTACAAGAAGCCAGCCACAGAAAGCCAAGTATGTATGATTCCATTTGTATCAATTGTTCAGAATAGGCAAATCTATATAGACAGAAAGTAGGTTCATGGTTGCCAGGTGTTGTGGGAGTGGGAAGTAAGGAATGGCTGCTAACAGATATGGGGGTCTCATTTTACAGTGATAAACACGTTCTAAAATTGGATAGTGGTGATGGTTGCACAACTCTCTGAATATACTAAAAAGCACTGAATTGTACACTTTTAAAGAGTGAATTTTATGGTATGTGAATTATATCTCGGTGAAGCTGGGTTTTTTTTAATCTCATCATTTTTCCGAAACTTGCTATTGCATTTATATTCCCCATCCTGGTTAACAGCATGATATATTACAAAGTTAGCTACATCAAATAAAAATGGGACTTCATTACAGCTTCTCATGTTTCCAAATTGTCTAATAGTCTCTTTTGAAGTTTACATGAAACAGATGTTAAATCAATGGATGTACAATTCTTTGAGTCTCTCTTTCCTTGGCCTTATTTCTTTATATTTAATCTATCCATCTAAATCTATCCATCACCACTCTCAGAAAGGAACATTCAATTTGGGGAGGATAAGTTATTTATACATGAAATAACATGCTGTTTATTATTATTTATGGAGCATTTGCTAGATATTCAGAATGCCTCAAGTCTCTGATCTTCTGAAAGTGGTAAAAAACAGAATGAGGAAGTTCTAATAAATGTTTGGAATGTCTAAGAGTTCTAATTAAAAAACAGACTTATAATCTCGAAAGCCAAGGTTCTAAGTGGAAAATCAGGGATAATTTTAATTTCCCTATACATTTATACTTTGAAATGTTCTATAAAGAAAATGGATTGCTTTTATAATTAAAAAAAAAGAGCTTCGAAAACAAAGCATCAAGGACAACCCTGTAGCAATGAATACGTCTATTGCCCATAGGATAGTCTCTAAATACCATTTTTCATTAAAATGAACCAGTCCTTCCTGGTGTGAGTCAGATGATGAAAAGATCAAGAACTTAATGGAAAATCTAGAATGCTATCAAAGACAGTAGTTGGGTCATGTTGGAAGGACATAGAACGCAACCTGAAAGAGCTCCCCCTAGCTGAGATGGGACAAATTGAGCATCACAAAGAAAAATGGCTGCAAATGAATTGAAACAAATATAAATAAGCCCATGAGCTCATGATGATAACTCAAAACAGACAATAAAAAATGAAGTCACACAGATTGTGAATATAATCTGAAAGGCAAAGCAATATGGCTTCTAGAAAAGAATAAAGGGAAAGACTGTTAAATTGGACTATATCAAAATGAAATACTTCTTTTAATCAAAAGATGCCATTAAGGTTCTGGTTCTGAGTTAAACAGAGAAAGCCCACTCTACCCTGTGTCTCCCACTGAATTCACCAATAAAACCTGGACAGAATACCTGGAGCACTGGTGAACCCCAAGCAGGCTAAACTCAACGAAATTCAAGCCCAGACACTTCATAATCAAACTGCTGAAAATTAAAGACAAAGGAAAACTTTTTAAAGAAGCCAGAGAAAGATGAAGCACTATTTATACGGAAACAACGGCTCAAATGACTGTATAAAGTGTGTGCAGGAGCTCTATCATTCCAACTGCTCTGAAAATCTAAAGCTAGTTCAAAATAAAAAGTTAGACAGACAAATAAATAAATACTGGCTGATATATTTTGGGGTAAAAATGAAACATTTACTTACATTTAAAGAGTAAAACAGGAAACCTCAAAACAAATTTCAAACTCGCAATAGCCACCACCACCCCCCCACCCAACACAAGAACACACTCTGATTTGAAGTATTTCAGTAGAAAATCTTGTGAAGCAGTGGTGGCTAAGCGATCCCACAATCTGGTTTCGTGACCCTGAACAAGTTCCATATTTTTAGGCCTTAGTTTCCCAAGTTTAAGACCAAGGAGTTGGATTAGATGATCCCTAGTCTTTCTCAGTTCTCACATTTTATGGATCCCTCTTATTCTTCTAAACTGTTTCTCCATCAACTATATGGTACAGTACCTTAGAGGTTAAGAAGATGAGATTTAGGGTTTCCCTGGTGGCACAGTGGTTAAGAATACGCCTGCCAATGCAGGGGACATGGGTTCGAGCCCTGGTCCGGGAAGATCCCACATGCCGCGGAGCAACTAAGCTGGTGCGGCACAACTACCGAGCCTGCACTCCAGAGCCCACGAGCCACAACTAAAGAAGCCCGCGCACCTAGAGCCCGTGCTCCGCAACAAGAGAAGCCACCGCGGTGAGAAGCCAGTGCACTGCAACAAAGAGTAGTCCCTGCTTGCCACAACTAGAGAAAGCCTGCGGGCAGCAACAAAGACCCAACTCAGCCAAAAATAAATAAATTAATTAATTAAAAAAAAAAAGAGATTTAGAACCCGTTAAGACCTCTCCAGAGTAATAATATCTACCTACATGGTTGTAAGGATTAAATGAGAAAAGGTACATAGAGTGCTCAGCACCTTAGTACATGCTCAGCACATAGTAAGGGTATAAAACAAATGCTAGTTGTTATAATGAAAGTTCTGCCTTAAGCCTCCTTCTTTTCCTATATTTAAGTATTATTTTCAAGATAATCTTAACAACTTCCACGGATTTAACACTCCCATGTACCTGACTCCCAGACTTGTATTTCCAAAGCTCCTAGTTTCACACTTCCAACTACCTGCCAGACATCTCCAACTGGATGTCTACCACCACTTACAATTAAACATGCCTGAAACCAAGTCATCACCATCCCTGCAAACCAGATCCTTCTCACAGCTCTCACAGCTCAAGTCCTGTCAGTCTCCGGAAGCCACCCAGCCTCAAAACCTCAGAGCCAGCTTTGCCTCTTAGGTTCTCTTCCTCAACTCCTTTTTTCAATCAACCATCAACACTTACTGACTATTCCTTCAAAAAGTCTCTATACGAATGATTCCTTCCCATTCCCTAGTTCAGATCCCTACTAATTCACGCCTGAATTATTATTCACTCTGGTGCCAGATTCATCTTTCTCAGGCTCACTTGGATCCCATCACTTCTGCTACCATCTGCCAAATGAAGGCTAAATTCCTGATATTGCACTCAAGGCCCAAAACAATCTGAACTCAAATTATCTGTGTGTGTGATTCACAGAACATGCACTGAAATTCCTAATACCCCACCTCTGTCCTCCTTTTCCTTTCTGATTACTGAAATTCTGTCGATTTTTAAAGAACCAACCCGAATACTACATCTTCAGAAAGATTTCTTTGATTCTAGAGATATCCCTGATTTTTCAGAGAAGAAAAGTGAATGAGAACTTCCTTATCGACTATCAGAATCTATCATATAGGTATATTAAAAATAGCATTGGTATTAGCATAAGACAAAGACATCAATGTAATAGGACAGTGTCCAAAAACAGACCCCCACCTGTATAGGAACTTAATAATAATAAAGGTAATGCTTCAAATCAGCAGGAAAAGGATGAGCTATTTCATAAGTATTGTTGGGACAACTGGCTATCAACAGAGAAAAAAGTAAAGTTAGATCCCTACCTCATATCACATTCTAAAAATATAAAAGTACTAGAAGAAAATATAGAGTATGTTTATTTCCTAGGATAGGGAAGGAACGTAAAGGTATTAAAGGAAAAGACTGACTAAATCTGATTAAATAAAACTTCTGCACAATAAAAAACAATACGCAAAACTACAAAACAAGTTACAGGTTGGAAAAAAAATGTGTCACAAATACAGTATACAGAGGATATATATTCAGAATATATACAAAAGTCCTTCTGGGGCTTCCCTGGTAGCGCAGTGGTTGAGAGTCCACCTGCCGATGCAGGGGACGCAGGTTCGTGCCCCGGTCCGGGAAGATCCCACATGCCGTGGAGCGGCTAGGCCCGTGAGCCATGGCCGCTGAGCCTGCGCGTCTGGAGCCTGTGCTCCGCAACGGGAGAGGCCACAACAGTGAGAGGCCCACGTACCACACACACACACACAAAAAAGTCCTTCTGATCAATATGAAAAAGGATAAACAACAGAAATATCAAGGGTTAATTCAAAGGAGAAGAAAACTTAAAGATCAATGTAAATATGACACAATGTTCAACCATACTAGTAATCAGGAAAACAAAATCAAAACAACGAGACCAACATTTAATCCATTAGATTAGTAAAAGTTTTAAATGCTAATAATATTAAAAGGTGATATTGTGAGCAAAGAGGTACTCTGATATACTGATGGGATATACATTCGTTTTGCAGTAGTAACTATTAGTATTTTAAATGAGAATAAATATCCTATGACCCAATAACTTCATGTTTAGAGATTTACCCTGAAGAAACATAGATGCAGGGACTTCCCTGGTGGCGCAGTAGTTAAGAATCCGCCTGCCAATGCAGGGGACATGGGTTCGAGCCCTGGTCTGGGAAGATCCCACATGCCATGGAGCAACAAAGCCCGTGCACCACAACTACTGAAGCTGTGCTCTAGAGCCTGCAAGCCACAATGACTGAGCCCGTGGGCCACAACTACTGAAGCCCGTGCACCTAGAGCCCGTGCTCCGCAACAAGAGAAGGCACTGCAATGAGAAGCCTGCACACTGCAACAAAGAGTAGCCCCTGCTCACCGCAACTAGAGAAAGCCCGTGCACAGCAATGAAGACCCTATGCAGTCAAAAATAAATACATTTTTAAAAATAAATAAAATAAAAATTCTGATTACATCATTAAAAAAAAGAAACACAGGTGCACAAAGATGCAATTTTACTACAGTGCTATTTGTAATAGTCCATCACTAGGGAAATTGTTATATAAACTATAATACATACATGACATCCAATAGTACGCAACATAAAGAAATGCATATAGAAGATAGTTAAGAAAAGACCTCCAAACACTGTTGGGAGAAAAAAAGCATGAAGACTAACACCAAATGACAGCATTTATGTAAACAAAATATATTTCTGCAAATACACATTAGATAGGAATAAAAGTTAGAAAATTCTCAATGGGTATATACCAAGTTGATTATTACATCATAATTATCACATTATATATCACTGCTTAATAGATAACCACTATTGGTATATACTTGTATTAACTCAAAAATTCTACTTGTAGGAATCACTTCCTCCCTCTACCCCAGAGGTCAGCCATTCTCTTCACTTTTATAATAGTAATTTCCTTGTTTTCTTTATGTTTTTGCTACTCATGTATTAGTTATAGCAATTTTTAACTACTGTAACAGAAAGAATATACTGGTCCAAACACAAGATAAATGTAATTCTCTGCTAGGGTGGGCAGTCTGGGTTCCCAGGGGTCAACTCTGTTGAGAAACTCCAGCTGATGGTGGCTCTGCCATTTTCAACACATGACTTCAATATTGCTCTTGATGACTGCCTGCCTACCCTATAGAAGAGTAAAAGAGCAAGAAGTATGCATGGGAGGCTTTAGGAACCAGGTATGAAAGTGGCACACAACAATTCCACTCCATACCACTTTAGAAAGTTTTGTCACAGGTACACACCAAACTGCACAAAAGACTGAGAAATGAGATGTAGCTGGGCAGTCATGGGCCCACCTCTAAGTCTTATAACAGAGGAAGGAAAGAGCAGCTTTGGATGGACAGAGAGTGGTACTGTCACACATCTCTAAACAATACGGCTGAGTTTTGCCTGTTTTCGAACTTTAAATGAATGGAAACATACTATATATGCAATTCTTTTGTATCTGGTTTCTTTTGTTTGTGTTTATGCTCCTTGGATGAAACTGTCTCAAACAACGTGTACAGAGAATACCAAACAGAAAGAAATGCTCAGGCTGGGTGCTATGCTACCTGAGCTATTCAACCCCAGAACTACAACATCACTAGCAAATCACACCTTCTAGATGCCACTTCCTCTTACATAATAAGGAGTTGATTAATGGGCTCTCTTAATCTCTGTGATTGATCATGCTACCCACTCATCTTTAGTTACATATGTTATTTCAAGGCTTTTTTTTTTTTCAAGGCTTTTATATCATGAATCTGTACTGAGTCACTCCACTCAGTTTCCCCCAGCACCCCCCAAGAAAGACTGATAACTAGCATTTGCACAATGGCCCCTGGAGTACTGGAGACGTTTCATATCCAGCAAACAAAGCAAAACACTGGTTTGAACTTAGGCCCTCTGACCCTGGCCTCATTAACAGTATATGCTAAGCTAACGCACCAAAGACTCTATGCAAGAAATATTGAAAGCTGATTGCTAAGCTATTTGCTTCAAAAAGAATACTTCAAATTCTTTACAACTCCTCTCTTCAAAAGGAGAGGCCTAAAAAAAAAAAAGGTGAGGGCTATTTCCCTTCTCTATATAGTGTGGGCTGTATTTGGTGACTCAATTCTAATAGAAAGCGGTGAAAACAATGGTGACTTATAAGGCTAGGTCATAAAAAACACTTAAGCCTGTGTGTTGTGTGTATGTATGTGTGTGTGTTATGTGTTTGCGTGCACATGCATGCATGCACTCATGTGAATGTGTGTGTTTCCCATCACTGGGGGCAGCTAGCTGCTACATCGTGAAGACGCTTAAGCAGCCCTAGAGAAGGGTTCACATAGCGAGCAACTGAGATCTCCTGCCAAAAACTGGTGAGAAACTGGGGCCTTCTACCAACAGCCACATGAGTGAGCCATGTTAGAAGTGAATCTTCCAGCCCCACTCAAGCCTTCAGATGACTGCAGCTTCAGCCAATATAATGAGTACTATCTCACTGAGACTCAACCCAAAACCATCCAGCTAATTCCTCCTAGATTTCTGACCCATAGAAACTGTATGATATAATATCGGGACTTCCTTGGCAGTCCAGAGGTTAAGACTCCGTGCTACCACTGCAGGGGGCGTGGGTTTGATCCCTGGTCAGAGAACTAAGAGCCCACATGCTGCACATGGCGTGGCCAAAAAATAAAAATAAATTTAAAAATAAATATTTAATATCATTTTAAGTCACTAAATTTTTTTTAAAAATTTTATTTATTTTTTGGCTGAATTGGGTCTCCACTGCTGTGCGTGGGCTTTCTCTAGTTGCAGCAAGCAGGGCCTACTCTTCGTTGCAGTGCATGGGCTTCTCACCGAGGTAGCTTCTCTTGTTGCAAAGCATGGGCTCTAGACGCATGGGCTTCAGTAGTTGCAGCATGTGGGCTCAGTAGTTGTGGCTCGCGGACTCTAGAGCACACTCTCAGTAGTTGTGGTGCACGGGCTTAGCCGCTCCGCAACATGTGGGATCTTCCCAGACCAGGGATCAAACCCGTGTCCCCTGCATTGGCAGGTGGATTCTTAACCACTGCGCCACCAGGGAAGTCCTAAGTCACTAAATTTTGAGGCAATTTGTTACACAGCCAACAGAAAATACCCTTATCTATCTATCTACCTACACACACATACATACTTTTTTTAACCTTTTATTTCTGGTGCCATATACATATATTGCCTATTTTCAAAAGTAACTAGCTTTAAAAACCTCTTTCTCAAATGTAATTTTCTCACTCAAATCATACTAGCTTCTCTGAATTAAAAGAGCTCACTTTTGGAAATGTTCTCTGTTAATGACTCCCCCACCCCCGCAAATATAGTAAGTACTACGAACTGGTACTCTTTTTTTTTTTTTTTTTTAATTTATTTCTTTGGCTATGTTGGGTCTTTGCTGCTGCACATGGGCTTTCTCTAGTTGCGCGAGCGGGGGCTACTCTTCCTTGCGGTGCGCGGGCTTCGCATTGCGGTGGCTTCTCTTGTTGCGGAGCACAGGCTCTAGGCATGTGGGCTGCAGCAGTTGTGGCTCACGGGCTCTAGAGCGCAGCCTCAGTAGTTGCAGCGCACGGACTTAGCTGCTCCACGGCATGTGGGATCTTCCCAGACCGTGTCCCCTGCACTGGCAGGTGGATTCTTAACCACTGTGCCACCAGGGAAGCCCCCCAAACTGGTACTCTTTTTGACTTTACTGGAAATATCCTCTGAAGGGAATATTAAGATCCTAGGCATGCTACAATTTATCAGGTGTTATTAATAAATTAATGCAATCATGCCAACTGTTGTGTTATAACTGACTTCAAATGCAATCTCACTGGTTATAAAGGAGCTCGCCAGCATCTCAAGGCTCAGCTTTCATCCCAGAATGAAAACATGGAGTGAAGAACTTATGTGCAACCACATATAAAGAGCATGTTACTATCCAAGATTTATTGTTATTTTTTAACCAAGCTTTACAGTAATAGATCGGTTGTGTTCCTCAAATTAGTCTTAAAAGATTTTCCTCAGATTTAACATCAACCTAGCAACTATTCTCCCTCCATGAACTAACAAAGGAGAGAAATGAATGGAAATAAAATAAAATGAAACCAACTTTTAAGGGACATGTCAGAAAATATTGTTGTGGTGAAAAATTATAAATAAAATCTTTTGTGAAGTGCATTTAATAAAACTGGCTTGTGACATGTGTCACAAGAGTTCAGATTAAATCAATAATTTGAGGAATGAGAGCAGGAAATCTTAGTAAATGGTTATGCCTACATACACTAATAACTTAGTTACTAGTTCAACTGTTTGATAAATGGGTCATATTAACTCAAAACTGTTAGGTGTTAAATAGCTCTGTTATTTACTAGCTGTATGACCTTGAACAAGTTAACTTCTCTGTCTCTGTAAAATGAGACAACAGTTCCTAGAGCATAAGGTGGCTATACTGAGTAAACTGGGTAATTCACAAGCATAAAAGCACACAGTAAGCACTCAAAAAATGGTACTCAGTAGTATTATTAGTTATTGATGTGTATTTGGAGAGTAATATTCAGAAATATTCTGACTTCCTTAAGGCTAACTTTATGACTAAAATGATCAGATGAAAAATAGTCAATAAGGAAAAAATGCACCGAAAGAGAAGAGCATGTAAAATATCCAAGATTTAAAGCTTACTAAATTCAACAATATACACGTCTGATGTGTTCATCAAATGTTAAGTCATATATGATAATAACCACCTACTTCTCAACATTCTCGAACTATCCAGAAGTTCATGGACTTTATAAAGAACTTGAAAATATAACTGATACTAAAGCTATGATTTGATCAAGATGCTGGCAAAAGTACGTAACAATTCTGTAAGTCAGAAAACACCAGAACAAAAAGAGCAAAAATAAAAAGGGAAGGCTGTTTTTGCTGTTGTTTTCTAACTACATTAGTAAATTGGCTTAAAAATGGCTTTGGATAAAATCTTTTTAAAAGGCTGAAGACAGACAGAGGTACAAATAATCAATTAAAAGTCATTAATGTATACACACAGCCATGATAAATCCTTACCACCATAAAATCGAAGCATACAGCCAAGGTCAGGATTTGCCGCCTCCTCCTGTATGCGCACAGGGTCATCAAACCCCAGCCTGGACAAGTAATCATAAACAATCTGAAGAGGTCGTTCAGTAGGTTCCAGTCTCCTGCTTATACAATTCAAAAGAAAAATATTTGTTAAGTAATAAACACACTTCATTCGATTTTTAAAATCTTTTAATACGTGCTAGATTTTTACTTCTATATCAAGATTTTCTCTAATATCACATGATACAACTAATCTAAACAAGTGGTGCTCAAAGTTTTTGGTCTCCGGATCCCTCTATAGTTTTTGAGGCCCCCAAAGAGCTTTTGTTTACACGGGGTGTATCTATTGACATTTACTGAATGAGAAACTGAACTTAAGAATTTCTAAATATTTAGTTATTCATTTTAAAATAACAACAATAAACACATTACATGTTAACAAATATTTTTTGAAAACTATATTTTCAGAATAAAACAAATTTAGTGAGAAGACTTGCATTATTGTATATTTTATAAATCTCTTTAACAGCTGGTTTAATAGAAGACAGCTAGATTCTCAGATATGTAGCATCTAGAAAACTCCACTGTATACTTACAAGACTGAAAGTGAAAAAGAAAATTAATACCTCATTATTATGAAAGAGTTTTGACCTCATGCACCTCTTCAAAAAGTCTCAGAGACCCCCAGAGGGCCCTTTGAGAACCTCCGCTTCAAACTTAAAGGCATCGAATTGAAATTATGAGATATAAAAGATTGTATCTGGCCATAACTGATTTCACATAAGCTGCAACACAATTATAAATGGAGACTTTGGGTTGCTGACTATATCCTATATATTTCCTCTGGCTTCACAGATGATTTTTCCATAAAAACTAGGAATGAACTGCCCAGTAATTCCCCAGAAATCATTAGATTACATGGTTCTGACTGAAAGCTAGGTAAAACCAGAATGTTAGTAATCACTTGTGGCTTCTGGTGACACTGCATATTTTAAAATCACACAGACTTAAGGCAGCTCATTTACAATTCTTTTATCAGAAAGCAAAGAGTCATAAATACACCAGCTAAGAGCATGAGCTCCAAAAGTCAGACTGCCTGGGTTTGAGTCTCACTTCTGCCACTTACCAACTGCATGTATGCCCCTAGACAAGTTATTTAACCTCATTGTCTTAAATTCCTCATCAGTATAATGGGTAGTGCCTAACTCACAGAGCTGTTATTAGAAGTATTTATTTATTTGCTTACAAGAAGATATCACATAGTATATAAAGTGCTTAGCAAATTATTTGGCATGTAGTAGTGTTCAATAATGTACTGACATTATTCAAAAAAAGTCTTAGGAATGGAATAAAAGTTTAATTAGAATAAAAATAAAATGTCTCCCCTATCTGAAACAACAACCAAAAAACAAGTATAGGAAAGCCTGTATGTTTAAAAGATCTTGAAGAACATTATTCATATCCTAAAAGGATTCTGTTTAGAAAACTTAAGTCTTGTATTAATCAGAAGAAACATGATAAACCTTCCATCATGGCAAAAAGATATGAAAGAACTCTGTGTTTTGTGGTTAAAGAACTAGAAAATACTGGTTGGCAATATGCTTTAATTTAAAAAAACATGAAATGGGAATACTACAAAGTGGAATATAAACAACTGTAAAAATATGGTAATTTAGGAATGGAAATCATATTGATGAGTACAGAAAGTAAAAAATAAAAATAGGGACTTCCCTGGTGGTCCAGTGGCTAAGACTCCACACTCCCAATGCAGGGGGCCAGGGTTCGATCCCTGGTCAGGGAACTAGATCCCTCATGCCGCAACTAGGACCCAACACAGCCAAATAAATAAACATTTTTTTTTAAATCTAAAATAAATAAATAAAAATAAAGTAAAACCACCTCCTGGCCCCTCCTGACTGTTCAGTTCTGACTTTCAGCTTCCATCAGCTCAGAACTACTACATGGGGAATGACCAAAGAACTAAAAGCCTACAAAGACCAATAAATATTGAATTTAATAGAAATGAAAAATAAACTTTTCAGAATAAAAATATCAGTTACAATTAATCTCTAGCCAAATAAAATAAAAATCCACAAAGGGCTGTGACAATTAGGCACCTTCCCAGTACAATGGTAGAATTCTTCTAAGAAGGCTGCATTTTAAGAGAGACTTCTAATAAACTATATCCTGGACGGGTCAATTAGCCATGTAATAGGAAGACTGACTGAAGGATTAACTTGAAGACAAGGTGACCAAGGGCATAAAGAGCCCTCTCTACCTTCCAATGTCAAGAAGGATTAGACTTACTCTATCTAGATTGCTCCAAAGAATAGGACTAGGACCAAGGAGAAGTTGCACAGGTAGAGTTGATTAAAAAATGAGGAAAAACCTTAATGATTAGAGAAGCCCAATAACGAAACAGACTACCTCTCAAAATAGTTCACAGAGAGCTAGAGAGCCCTCTGTCACGGACACTTTAGACGAGTCTCCTCTAAGAAACAAGTTGGGCCAGATGATCTTCAGCATCTTTTAAAATTCAGGGCTCTTTCAGGTATTTAAGACACCTTGCTAATATAATACAAATTCTACGTGAACACTGCTATTATTTTTGGATACAGAGATCAATGTATTTAAATATAATTCCATATAATGATGACATATTCAAGACCAAGAAACATTATCAATACTTTCAGGCTAAAGCTCATTGACTCAATTTTCCTATTTCTCTCTGGAAAGCCAGGAGAAATGGAAATATCCTAATTCTGACATATTTTACCTGATCAAATGTCCTGGTCTAAAAAGGCTCTGTAGATTTTGGAAAACCTCTTTATATATTTCCACCTAAAGAAAGTATTCTCCCTGGTGGGACGGGGAAAAAAAAAATCAAGAGAATCTCAACATCTGCTCTTATTAATTTAGCATAAATGAGCAAACAAGAAATAGTTCAAGAACTGCAAAAACAAGTAAAACGAGGGACTCATTCCATTTACTCATTAAACTCATCTGCTTAAGAGAGTAGAGTATGGGGGAGGGAAATGCTATAATATGCTTACGGATCAATTTTGTGTTTCAAAGTTCCAAAAGTTTAACAGGCTGCTAATTAGCTGTGTGTTAAATCTCTCACAAATCAAAGGAAATATATATACTGCAAAACAGGTGTAGGAGAGAGTATGTTAGCAAAGAAAGGTTCCATTCAGCATTTGAAATACTTCCACTGCGCTTTAAGAAGAGACAATATGACTATTGTTAACAGTTTTAGTTTGCTTCTAATGCTTCAAGGAGCTACAATAGTCCTTGTAAATCTGAATATATGTGCATATGGTTATTTTTCTCCAAACCAGCCAACCAATACAGTAATGCTATCAACAGTGTTTGCAGCTCTTAGCCAATCTGAACAGCACCCACAGTTAAGTTAGAGGTAAGAGAAGAGTACATTTCATTCCAGGTATCATTTCACAAGAATTCTAGTTAATAGTGGGAGGCAAAAGTATACATTATTTTTCTTTTTTTTTTTGGTATGCGGGCCTCTCACTGTTGTGGCCTCTCCCATTGCGGAGCACAGGCTCCGGACGGGCAGGCTCAGCGGCCATGGCTCACGGGCCCAGCCGCTCCGCGGCATGCGGGATCTTCCCGGACCAGGGCACGAACCCATGTCCCCTGCATCGGCAGGCGGACTCTCAACCACTGCGCCACCAGGGAAGCCCAAAAGTATACATTATTAAACCCCAACATATTGTATCCAAGACCCTAACAAAGCAGAGCAGCATTCTCTACATCAAAGTCAGGTTAAAACTCAATCTCTGGCCATCTATAAAGGTAAAATCTGCAAAATTTGAAGACCGACAATACAGATCACGATACAAACAACAAGGACACTTCGATGAATGTTTATCCCATACCTGACACTATGCTGGGAAGTATCTCACATTTTACAAAACTAGGAAATAAGAAAAATGAGGTTCAGAGAGTCACACAATTAGTACATATGGCATCAGGGTTTGAACCTGTGTCGGTTTCCTTACAAAGCCTAGCCTCCTTTAGGGAAACAATACTATTTTCTAAATGTAGATTTAAAATGTATGCAGAAGAGAGCTCAAAGCACTTCATATGTTAACTTACATCAAGAAACATAAAAAGTTATGTTTTAAAATTACTGTACGTCATTAGTCTAATACATCATCATTTGAAAGATAGACTACTTTTATGCATCATTGTTGTATGAGAGTCTTTCTAGCCTTCGTGGTCCCTGGTTCCTGTGGGGTAGATTCTAAATCCTCAGTTTCCTGAGTAATGGGAGTGTCTTAGTTATTCATGAGCCCCTTGGATAACCCCTAGGTTTATGCTAAGAAATGAGCTGACTCAGGATGGGGGCTGGTCACCAGAAAGACCAACCACGTGAAGACAGGGCTGGGGCCTGGAGTGAGCCCGACCTTGGGGGAGGGGAGGGCTGGAGATTTGAGTTCAAGCACCTACCTGATCAATGATTAAATCAGTCAAGCCTACCCTATAATACCTCAATAAAAATTCTGTACCGAAGCTTCCCGATGGATGAACACACTAATGTGCTGGGAGGGTAACACGGATGCTCCCAGACCTCGCCCTAAGTGTGTCTTCATTTGGCTGGTCCTGATTTGTATCCTTTATACGAAAATTGTAATCTTAAATATTGCTTTCTTGTGTTCTGTGAGACATTCTAGTGAATTATTGAACCTGAAGGGGTCATGGGAGCCCCCTAAATTTTTATCCAGTTGGCCTGAAATGCAACCAGAGCGTAAAGTCAGGGCGGTCTTGTTGGAGACCAGGCCCTTTAAATTGTTTGTTTGTTTGTTTAATTTTTATTTTATATTGGAGTATAGCTGATTAACAACGTTGTGTTAGTCTCAGGTGTAATGTCCTTTAACCTGTGAAGGAAGTTTGGGCAAACTCTGCGTGGTTAGTGTCAGAACTGTACTGCAGTAAACCAGATGGCATTGTAACAACCATTAAGAAAGAAAAAACACTGCCAGTTAGACTATGACCTACCGACAACTGTAAGATACACACTGATTTTAGAAGTATTAAAATGTAAAAACAAAACAAAGTTTTAATAAAAACAAATTACTTAATGTGTAACACATTCTTTTAAAGCTTTAAAATACTACAGAAATATGAAACACAAAACAAAAATAATCCTTTTCCTTCCTCAGGGTTAATCAGCTCAGTATGTATCCTGAAACAGGACTTTTCATTCCACTTTTACAATATCAAAATATGGTAAAACAAAACTATAGTGACTTGTTAAGAGGTCACCCAGCAAGTCAGTGATAGTAAAGGAATTAGAACTCAGGATCCCAAATCCTGAGGGCATAATTTTCTGTTAGATATATTTTATCTATTCTTAGCTTATCTTAAAAGATAGTGTATCAACCACAGAAATCTTAGTCATTTTGATGACTGAAAATAAAAGTAAAAATATGACCATGAGCCAAAGGGCACTTCATTTTGTTACATGTGATATTTTTACAACTTTTCAAAGAGAAGGCAATGACTACACTAAGCTTCACTACTGAGTCATCTGTCACTTTAACAGTCCAATAAAACAGACAGACCAAATAGTATCATGTAAAGGGCACCGGACTGGGAGACAGGATACTTGTGTTCCAACTAGAGCACTAGCACCAGGCAGCTGCAGGAATGTGCTTTGGACCTGACCTCTCCAGGCCTCTGTTTCACATCCATAAAACGAAAGAAAATGGTTTCAGTGATTCCCATGGGGAAGTAACTGGCCTTTTAGGTAGGACAATTCTTTGCTGTACAAGATGGTCCCACACATTGAGGACATTAAGGCTCCCTGTCCTGAATGCTGACCCTAGATGCTGGTAACCCTCCCCTGTAGTTGTGATAACCAAAAGCCCTGCCCCCACATGTATTTCCGGATGGAAAGGGCAGTGGATGGTGAGGTTGGTAGGTTGGGTTCATTTTACTAGTAGGCAGTGGTCTCCAGCCTTTTTGGCACCAGGGGCCGGTTTCATGGAAGACAATTTTTCTACGGACCGGTGGCAGGGAGGCTGGTGGGGGGCAGCGGGAGGGGGTTCAGGCGGTAATGTGAGCAATGGGGAGCAGCAGATGAAGCTTCACTCACTCACTGCTTACCTCCTGCTGTGCGGCCCAGTGCCAGGGGTTGAAGACCCCTGCTAGTAGGCATCTCTCTTAGGTTCCTTCAAGTGCTAAAATTCTATAAACTAGTAATCCCTCTGTTAAATTCAAGTGACAAGTCCATGATTAAAAAAGAGTAAGGAAAGAAGGAAATCATGGATGATTTAGGAATAACATGGGGTAATTTTAGTGCCAGTAATCCCATTTCTAGGACCTAGTTCACGGAAATCAACAATGTAAAGAGTCATGGGCAAAGGTTTAGTCATCACACTACTTCTAAGGGTTGAGTGACTTGAAACAACCCAAACAGGTAACACTTATTGAGCACTTACTAGGTCCAGGCATCATTTTAAGAAGTTTACTTCCTTGCTCCTCAAAGTGTAGCACATCACTTAGGAGCTTAATAGAAATATAGACCCACAGGCCCCACCCCAGAGCCACTGAATCAGAATCTGCATTTTAACAAGCTCCCCAGCTGGACATTCGAGTTTAAGAAGCGTTACAAGTATTAATTCACTTAATCTTCGTAACATGTATAATCTATTTAATCCTCGTGATAACTCTATAATGTAAATATTATCACCCTCCATTATACAGATTAGTAAACTGAGGACAAAGCGTTAGGCAACTTGCATAGTAACACAGCCAATTTGAACACACACACTCTCAATCCAGAATCCAAGCTCTACACCATTACTGCACATAATTTCTCAAATTTTAAACAAGTTATAGTATACGCATAAAATAGAATATTCTGTAGTTATTAAAACTGGTATCTAAGGAATTTTTAATGATACAAGGAAATTAATTGAAGTAAGCAGTAAATAAAATTGAATATATGGTGTGGGTCCAAATACATAATTTTAAAAAATTACACACACACACACACTTATTTTGAAAAAGATCTGGAAAAGAAAAATGTCAGCATGGCGGGGGAAGGGGGAGGTAATATATGGAATCTGGTGTCAGAATGCCAGAGTTCAAATTCCAGCTCTACACTTACCAGCCAAGTGATTCTAGGTGAGATGATTAACTCTTTTAAGACTCATTTTCCTCATCTATAAAATAGGGAAAGTATTTACCTCACAAGATTGTTATGAGGATTAAGTGAGATAATCTACAAAAAGCATAAGCAATGAAAATTATTTCTCTTTATACTTTTTCATTTTTCCAAAATTTCTACAATGAATATAAATCACACTTCATTAAGCAGCAAAAAATGTTATTAAAAAAAGATATTGTGTTAGACTGTCAACTATCTTATGAAGGGCTATTACAAAGAAAGTACCTATTCTTCTGATGCGATAAACGTAAGACTGAACTCAAGCAATTAACCGTTGAGTAAGAGGTCTAAAAAAGATCTTTAAACAATTATGATTAAATAGTGAAACTGAGCAAGGCACACTGTGCCAGTTCCCCTCCGGGAGGGCCTTTACTCGGAAGGAAGTCCACCATCTATCATGAATGATGTCAACATTCCAACTGCTTGGCAGTACCTGCCTGGCCTTGAACAAGTTACTGGACCTCTCGAAGAGCCTCAATTTTCCTCATTGGAAAGGAATAATCCTACCTCTCTTAGAGTTACTGTGAGGATTTAATGAGAAAATGTGCATAAAGCAGTAAGCCCGTTAACTAGCAAAAGAAAGCACTTAATGTTAGCTAAAATATATCATCATTTCTTTGGCTGGCTGAGGCTTCTTGAGCTCCTATTCCAGCAATGAGAATATATTCGGATCTCAAATAATGTATGATCGCACTTCTATGTGGAATCTAAAAACACAACAAACTAGTGAATGTAGCAAAAAAGAAGCAGCCTTGCAAATATAGAGAACAAACTAGGGGCTACCAGTGGGGGG